>NC_134359.1:90134358-90159358 GCF_048569485.1 Anomaloglossus baeobatrachus | reverse complement strand
TAAACTAGGTGGAGGACACTGATGTATGAAGAGCAGCTCTACCAGATTTGCTAAGAACACACTGCAGCATCAGTATAGTAGTAATTATAGTATAGCAGTGACCCCTATGCGCATTTCGCATGGGCTTCCTTGGTGGGGTGGGGGTGTCACACTAAACCATGTGGACACCTGACGCTGGAGGCATTACATCACATGCACTGTTAATTAAAGGGCCAGCTGTGGACACCACTTATGCTAGTTAAGGACATTACTTAGTGTGACTTCCCCGAGGAATCCCATGCGAAACACATGTCGTGGATACTGTGGTGTCATATACCAATGGGGAACATGATGGGTGAATGTATAGATATTTCTCTGTGCCATGCCTTTCTACTTATTAGATTGACCTTGTTTTGCTACTAAATGTTTGATACTTCTTATATATACATCCCACAGAAGGTGATATTGGTATTTTCTGGCACCTCAGCTTGTTCGTAGTCTGCACTATGCACTTTCACTATGTATGTATGTCTTTAACAAGTCTATGGGAGCCTCGTTCTGGCTCTCAGAGATACATTCAGAGCTTGTGACGTCATTTTTTACTTATGGCCAGTCAGAGGTTACTGGAACAAGATGGCACCACGGGAGGGACCAGAGTGATGCTGAAAATGTATGAAAATCCCAGAGGGTGAGAATTATTATACCCGAGCCATTCCAGAGGTGTGCTTGCTTGGATAATATGCAATTCTGACAACTTATTAGCGGACCGCTATGTAAGCCAGCCCCATGCATGTATGTTTGTAAGCATCATGTAACGGACATGTGACTAAAATGAGAGACAGCAGTGGAAATGCTGAATATATCTGGAGGGGAGAGGGGGAAAATAACCATAATTATCTCCTGATCCTGCAGCTTTAAAACTCTTTAACAACCTCTGGCCTACATTCAGCTGGGCTGAAGTCTGGCTCTGTGTTTATGTTTCATCCAGACAGCCAGCGGTTGATGACGATCCATTGACGCAAGAGCTACTCCACACTGCATGCCTGAAATTAATCAGGAGGGAGGAATTCTTTTCAAGCAGCTACCGGAGGCCGGCGAAGCAAGCAGTGGTTTCCACTGAACGGTGGCTCATCCTCACCGAGGTCCTGGCTATGGCTCCTTCCTAGGTAGCGCAGAGTTTACACAAGGTTAATCCACAAGACAGAAATATATTCATTAACAAACAAGCAATAACTGTTCACAAGTAGCAGATCTGATCAGGAGCCCCGTACCTCCACAAACTCAGCAGCGCAGGTACATACAGCATCGTGTGATCACACCGAACAGTGCTGGGAAAGAACAGAACATGGCTATGTATTGTATATGTCTACAGACCCCTCAGTATGTGATGGTAGTTTCCATAAAGCGTTATGAAAAGACGGGGAACAGACCACTGCATCAATAATAAGAGGGGTTCTGACTACACCAGAGTGTGTTCCATGGGATTACCAGTGCGCTCACAATCCCAACTAACAGAATATGTAAATAGTAGTGAGCGGGCACTACCATGCTCAGTACTTGTAACTAGTGATGAGCGAGCACTACCATGCTCAGGTGCTCTGTACTCGAAACAAGTGATAAGTGGGCACTACCATGCTCGGGTGCGCGGTACTTGAAACTATTGATAAGCAAACACTACCATGCTCGGGTGCACGGTACTCGTAACTAGTGATGAGCACTACCATGCTCGGGTGCGCAATACTCGTAACTAGTGATGAGCGGGCACTACCATGCTCGGGTGCTCAGTACTCGTAACTAGTGATGAGCGAGCACTACCATGCTCAGGTGCTCAGTACTCGTAACTAGTGATGAGCGAGCACTACCATGCTCAGGTGCTCTGTACTTGAAACTAGTGATAAGTGGGCACTGCCATGCTCGGGTGCGCGGTACTCGTAACTAGTGATGAGCGGGCACTACCATGCTCGAGTGCTCAGTACTCGTAACTAGTGATGAGCGGGCACTACCATGCTCGGGTGCGCGGTACTCATAACAAGCAGTTGGACACTCAGACGAGCTTGACTGATGTACCAAGTATAATAGAAGTCAATGGGAAACGCAAGGTTTTCTGGAAAAATGCAACATTTACCTTGATTTCCATTATACTCAGTACATGAGTTACACTCGTCCGATCGTTCAGTAAGAGCACCCGAGCATGGTAATGCTTGCTCATCATTAGTTATGAATAGAGATGAGTGGACCCGTGGAAATTCAACTCCGCGGGTGCAACCGGACTATAGATAAAGTTCAGTTTGGGACCCGGACTTGACCTGAACCCCAGTGGAAAAATCAGTAACTGGGCAGTTTGGGTCTCTGCCCACACACAGGCAGCCATAAACAAATCACTTCCGGGCACGGGTTGTCGGAGGTTTTACATTATTTTACCTAATGTACACACTACATCCGATCGCGCTGTTTATACCCCCAATGCCATTCAAACACTGCAGGTGGCTCACACTGGGCTGGGCACCGGGCGTACCCGAGCACAGAGATGCTCACACCAGTGTTTTGTATATAAAAGCACCCGAACTCCGAACCCAGACTCACATTTTTTCTAAAGTCTGTGTTTGGTTCACTCATCACTAGAGACGAGCACAGAGCACGGTAGTGGTCCATCATCATTAGTTACAAGTACCGAGCAAGCGAGCACGGTAGTGCCCGCTCATCAATAGTTACTAGTACTGAGCACCCGAGCATGGTAGTGCCCGCTCATCACTAGTTACTAGTACTGAGCACCCGAGCATGGTAGTGCCCACTCATCACTAGTTACTAGTACTGAGCACCCGAGCATGGTAGTGCCCGCTCATCACTAGTTACGAGTACTGAGCACCTGAGCATGGTAGTGCTCGCTCATCACTAGTTACTAGTACTGAGCACCCGAGCATGGTAGTGCCCGCTCATCACTAGTTACTAGTACTGAGCACCCGAGCATGGTAGTGCCCACTCATCACTAGTTACTAGTACTGAGCACCCGAGCATGGTAGTGCCCGCTCATCACTAGTTACGAGTACTGAGCACCTGAGCATGGTAGTGCCCGCTCATCAATAGTTACTAGTACTGAGCACCCGAGCATGGTAGTGCCCGCTCATCACTAGTTACGAGTACTGAGCACCTGAGCATGGTAGTGCCCACTCATCACTAGTTACGAGTACTGAGCACCCGAGCATGGTAGTGCCCGCTCATCACTAGTTACGAGTACTGAGCACCTGAGCATGGTAGTGCTCGCTCATCACTAGTTACGAGATCCGAGCACCCGAGCATGGTAGTGCCCGCTCATCACTAGTTACTAGTACTGAGCACCCGAGCATGGTAGTGCCCGTTCATCACTAGTTACGAGATCCGAGCACCCGAGCATGGTAGTGCTCGCTCATCACTAGTTACGAGATCCGAGCACCCGAGCATGGTAGTGCCCGCTCATCACTAGTTACTAGTACTGAGCACCCGAGCATGGTAGTGCCCGCTCATCACTAGTTACGAGTACTGAGCACCTGAGCATGGTAGTGCTCGCTCATCACTAGTTACGAGATCCGAGCACCCGAGCATGGTAGTGCCCGCTCATCACTAGTTACGAGTACTGAGCACCTGAGCATGGTAGTGCCCGCTCATTACTAGTTACGAGTACAGAGCATGGTAGTGCTCGCTCATCACTAGTTACAGGTACTGAGCACCTGAGCATGGTAGTGCCCACTCATCACTAGTTACTAGTACTGAGCACCCGAGCATGGTAGTGCCCACTCATCACTAGTTACTAGTACTGAGCACCTGAGCATGGTAGTGCCCACTCATCACTAGTTACTAGTACTGAGCACCTGAGCATGGTAGTGCCCACTCATCACTAGTTACTAGTACTGAGCACCTGAGCATGGTAGTGCCCACTCATCACTAGTTACTAGTACTGAGCACCTGAGCATGGTAGTGCTCGCTCATCACTAGTTACGAGATCCGAGCACCCGAGCATGGTAGTGCCCGCTCATCACTAGTTACGAGTACTGAGCACCTGAGCATGGTAGTGCCCGCTCATCACTAGTTACAAGTACTGAGCACCTGAGCATGGTAGTGCTCGCTCATCACTAGTTACAGGTACTGAGCACCTGAGCATGGTAGTGCCCACTCATCACTAGTTACTAGTACTGAGCACCCGAGCATGGTAGTGCCCGCTCATCACTAGTTACTAGTACTGAGCACCCAAGCATGGTAGTGCTCACTCATCACTAGTTACAGGTACTGAGCACCTGAGCATGGTAGTACTCATTCATCACTAGCAAAACTATCCAGAAAAAAAAGGAAAGTAAAAAAACAAAACACAAAAAAACAAAAAAAAAAAAAAACAAAAACACACAAACACCACCACCACCACCACTTTTGGAGGTTTCCCACCTGCATTTTGATTTGCGCCCATTTCTTTAGTTTTCTCCTCTTTCACAATTATGGGCAGAGTTTACGATTATCAGATCTTTCTGCCTAATTGATCTCCGAGGTTTTTCACAAGGTTGAAACATTTGTAGCAAACGGCGTCAGTGTCCCCACCCTGGGGTGATTTTATTAACGAAAAGTCGCAAAAAAGGTTTGCGGCAAAAAAGACTCAGCTTTATGCAAAATTCATTAACTGTGTGCGCCATTTTGAAGAATGTGAGGCAAAGAAATAGCAACGAAAACGACAAAACAAATAAAAGGGGGACTTAAAAAACAAAAACTGCAAATGATGAATTGGGGCCTATATCTTTAAAAGCTAGAGATTACATAACGTTGTGCAATTATATAAAACGTCTCGAATGCAGTCACGTGGTTCCCATATGTGCTTAGCGAGAAGAAAAATATATGCACAGGGTAAGGTTTAAGAGGCACTTTAAATCAGAGTTTGGAGAAAGCTGCTCAATGCAGGTAGGGCCGGATACACAGCTCCATAGAGTCCTGATCCAAACTCACGTACGTCTAGAAGACAGTCCAGTTCGGGTCAGGAGCCCTGTGACCGGTCCATGCACCGTGGTCATTACACAAACTGTAAAGCAGAGATGTGGAAATCCAGCCTAAGTTTGCAAAGTGCATTCTAAGCAATATCTAATTTGAATAAGCAGAAATGGTTTTTTTTTGCATTTGTGCATACGAGTGTCTGCTGATAAGTCTTTGGCTTTACCCAGAAAGAAACGAGATAGGATGAAGAAACTTTACATTTATTCCACATGCTCTCCACTGATGTCAACACACTTCTTGAATCACTATTCCACGTTCTGTGAGCCTAGCAAAAAGAAGAATTTTGGTTGTGCCTCAAACCAGGCATCCAAAGCAGCCATGGCATCAGAAATTATGTGAAAATTTGGCACCCTTGAGGTGTTTCTTCAGGTTTGGAAACAGATGATAGTGGGAGGGAGCTAGATCTGGTGAATAAGGTGGGTGGTCAACCAGGTGGAAGCCCAGCTCTTGCTGCGGTCGCTTATGCAGTGTGAGCAGAGGCGTTGTTTTGCAGGAACAAGATTCCTTTGGACAGCTTGCTGCACCTTTTGGCCTTCAGAAATGCCTTTAATTGGTCCAAACGTTCAGTGTAATACCTTGCATTGATAGTGGAACCCTTTTGAAGGTAGTCCACTAGCAGCACACCCTCCTTATCCCAGAACACAGACACCAATCACCTTAGTGGCTGATTTTTGCACCCTAAACTTCTTTGGACGAGGAGAACCACTGTGCCTCCACTTTGACGGCTCCTTGTTTTCAGGGTCTTATAAATAAATCCAGGTCTCATTCATAGTGACCAGTCGATCCAGGCAGTTCTTATCAGTCTGCAAACGCTGACAAATGGACCAGGAAGTTTTCACTCGCAGCTTCTCTGATTTGTTGTCAAACATTTGGGGACTCACTTTGCAGAAGCTTCCTCATGTCCAAATGTTCATGGATAATGACACAAACATGTTCACGGGAAATCCCCATGATGTCTGCTATTGCTTTAGCTGAAATTCATCGATTCTCCAGTATGAGGTTGTGCACAGTATCGACGATCTCCGGAACAACAACCACTCTCGGTCATCCAGGACGTTCCTCATCATTGGTGCTGAAGTGGTCCGTTTTAAATTTGGCAACTCAGTTCTTAACTGTGGAATATGAAGGGCATTGATCCCCCAATGTCTGCGACATATCACAATGAATATCCTTCACAGACTTTCCTTGCAGAAACAAGAGTTTTATCACTCCTCTGCTCTCAGTTGCTGTGAATATCGCATTAGACTCCGTCATGTTGTTTTCCCGTGTGCGTAGAACACTGTTGCCATAAGCAACAAATACAAAATTTTGAAAACCGGTATTAGACACACAAGGCTTTCATGTGATGCAACATTCGTTACCATAGAAACAAAAAAAGATCAAAAAAGCCAAAGACTTAGCAGCAGCCCCTCGTAAAGTTTTCTATGGTTTCAATGTAATGTTGTATTTATCTTACACAAAGACCTCAATCGGTAGAGGGGAACTGACAAAACTGAAGACAAAAAAAAATTGCGTGTCAAAACAAAACGTTCCATGAAGGGTTTGTGTTTTTTAGCTTTTTTTTGCAGTTTGTGTATGGGGTGTTATTTTCAATAGTCAAATTTAGAGTATTTTTTTTTTATAAATATAAATTTCTTCAGAAGGGACAAAAAAAAAACCCCCATCAAAAACGTGAAAAGAAGGGAATTTTGTTTACTTACCGTAAATTCCTTTTCTTCTAGCTCTAATTGGGAGACCCAGACAATTGGGGTGTATAGGCTATGCCTCCGGAGGCAGCACAAAGTATTACACTCAAAAGTGTTAAGCCCCTCCCCTTCTGCCTATACACCCCCCGTGCTCCCACGGGCTCCTCAGTTTTGGTGCAAAAGCAAGAAGGAGGAAAAAGAATTATAAACTGGTTTAAAGTAACTTCGATCCGAAGGAATATCGGAGAACTGAAACCATTCAACATGAACGACATGTGTACACAAAAAAACAGGGGCGGGTGCTGGGTCTCCCAATTAGAGCTAGAAGAAAAGGAATTTACGGTAAGTAAACAAAATTCCCTTCTTCTTTGTCGCTCTATTGGGAGACCCAGACAATTGGGATGTCCAAAAGCAATCCCTGGGTGGGTAAAATAATACCTCGTAAGAGAGCCGTAAAACGGCCTCTTCCTACAGGTGCGCAATCGCCGCCTGAAGGACTCGTCTACCTAGGCTGGCATCCGCCGAAGCATAGGTATGCAACTGATAATGTTTCGTGAAAGTGTGCAGGCTCGACCAGGTAGCCGCCTGACACACCTGCTGAGCCGTATCCTGGTGTCTCAAAGCCCAGGACGCACCCACGGCTCTGGTAGAATGGGCATTCAGCCCTGAGGGAACCGGAAGCCCAGCCGAACGGTGGACTTCGAGAATTGGCTCCTTGATCCACCGAGCCAAGGTTGATTTGGAAGCCTGTGACCCTTTACGCTGGCCAGCGACAAGGACAAAGAGTGCATCCGAGCGGCGCAGGGGCGCCGTACGAGAAATGTAGAGTCTGAGTGCTCTCACCAGATCTAACAAGTGCAAATCCTTTTCACATTGGTGAACTGGATGAGGACAAAAAGAAGGTAAGGCGATATCCTGATTGAGATGAAAGGGGGATACCACCTTAGAGAGAAAGTCCGGAACCGGACGCAGAACCACCTTGTCCTGGTGAACAACCAGGAAAGGGGCTCTGCATGACAGCGCTGCTAGCTCGGACACTCTCCGAAGTGAAGTGACTGCTACTAGAAAAAACCCTTTCTGCGAAAGGCGTGAGAGAGAGAAATATCTCTCATTGTCTCGAATGGTGATTTCTAAAGAACCAGCAGCACCCTGTTCAGAATCCAGGGTTCTAACGTCAGCTTGTAAGGAGGAACGATGTGACAAACCCCCTGCAGGAACGTGCGTACCTGTGGAAGTCTGGCTAGGCGCTTCTGGAAAAAACACAGAGAGCGCTGAGACTTGTCCCTTAAGGGAGTTGAGCGACAAACCCTTTTCCAGTCCAGATTGAAGGAAGGACAGAAAAAATGGGCAAGGCAAAGTGCCAGGGAGAAGAACCCTGAGCAGAGCACCACGACAGGAAAATTTTCCACGTCCTGTGGTAGATCTTGGCGGACGTTGGTTTCCTAGCCTGTCTCATAGTGGCAATGACGTCTTGAGATAATCCTGAAGACGCTAGGATCCAGGACTCAATGGCCACACAGTCAGGTTGAGGGCCGCAGAATTCAGATGGAAAAAACGGCCCTTGAGATAGCAAGTCTGGTCGGTCTGGTAGTGCCCACGGTTGGCCGACCGTGAGATGCCACAGATCCGGGTACCACGACCTCCTCGGCCAGTCTGGAGCGACGAGGATGACGCGGCGGCAGTCGGCCCTGATCTTGCGTAACACACTGGGCAACAGTGCCAGCGGAGGAACACATAAGGGAGCTGAAACTGCGACCAATCCTGAACTAAGGCGTCTGCCGCCAGAGCTCTGGGATCTTGAGACCGTGCCATGAACGTCGGTACCTTGTTATTGTGCCGGGACGCCATGAAGTCGACGTCCGGCACCCCCCAGCGGCAACAGATCTCCTGAAACACGCCCGGGTGAAGGGACCATTCCCCTGTGTCCATGCCCTGGCGACTGAGATAATCCGCTTCCCAGTTTTCCACGCCTGGAATGTGAACTGCAGAGATGGTGGAGGCCGTGGCTTCCACCCACATCAAAATCCGCCGGACTTCCTGGGAGGCTTGCCGACTGCGTGTGCCGCCTTGGTGGCTGATGTATGCCACCACTGTGGAATTGTCCGACTGAATTCTGATCTGCTTGCCTTCCAGCCACTGCTGGAACGCTTTCAGGGCAAGATACACTGCCCGTATTTCCAGAACATTGATCTGAAGCGAGGACTCTTGCTGGGTCCACGTACCCTAAGCCCTGTGGTGGAGAAAAACCGCTCCCCACCCTGACAGACTCGCGTCCGTCGTGACTACTTCCCAGGATGGGGGTAGGAAAGATTTCCCCTTCGCTAATGAAGTGGGAATAAGCCACCACCGAAGGGAAGCTTTGGTCGTCTGAGAGAGGGAGACGGTCCTGACGAGGGACGTCGGCTTCCTGTCCCATTTGCATAGGATGTCCCATTGAAGGGGACGCAGGTGAAATTGCGCGAAAGGGACTGCCTCCATTGCTGTCACCATCTTCCCCAGGAAGTGCGTGAGGCGCCTCACGGGGTGTGACTGGCCTTGAAGGAGAGATTGTACCCCTTTCCGTAGTGACTGCTGTTTGATCAGCGGAAGCTTCACTATCGCTGAGAGTATGAAACTTCGTGCCAAGATATGTCAGCGATTGGGCCGGTGTCAGATTTGACTTTGGAAAATTGATGATCCACCCGAAACCCTGGAGAGTCTCCAGGGTAGCGTCAAGGCTGCGTTGGCATGCCTCTAGAGAGGGTGCCTTGATCAGCAGATCGTCCAAATACTGGATCACCGAGTGACCCAGGGAGTGTAGGAGCGCTACTACAGTAGCCATAACCTTGGTAAAAACCCGTGGGGCTGTTGCCAGGCCGAACGGCAGTGCCACGAATTGCAGGTATTCGTGTCCTATGGCGAAGCGCAAGAAGCGCTGGTGCTCTGGAGCAATCGGTACATGGGGATAAGCATTTTTGATATCGATTGATGCAAGGAAATCTCCTTGGGACATTGAGGCGATGACGGAGCGGAGGGATTCCATCCGGAACCGCCTGGTTTTTACCCGTCTGTTGAGCAGTTTCAGGTCCAGGACCGGGCGGAAAGACCCGTCCTTCTTTGAGACCACCAACAAGTTGGAGTAAAAACCGTGGCTCTGTTGCTGAAGAGGAACAGGGATCACCACTCCTTCAGCCGTCAGAGTGCGCCGCGCCTGCAGAGGAGCCTCGGCTCGCTCGGGAGGCGGGGATGACCTGAAGAATCGAGTCGGGGGACGAGAGGTAAACTCTATCTCGTAACCGTGAGACAGAATAACTCTCACCCAGCGGTCTTTTATTTGTGGCAGCCCGGTGTCGCAAAAGCAGGAGAGCCTGCCACCGACCGAGGATGCTACTAGCGGAGGCCGAAAGTCATGAGGAAGCCGCTTTGTTAGCGGCGCCCCCGGTGGTCTGTTTAGGACGTGACTTAGACCGCCATGCATCAGAGCTCCTTTGTCTTTCTGAGACCTTGTGGACGAGGAGAATTGGGACCTGCCCGCGCCCCGAGAGGAGCGAAACCTCGACTGCCCTCTCCTCTGTTGGGATATGTTTGGTTGGGACTGGGGTAAGGATGTATCCTTTCCCTTGGATTGTTTGATGACTTCATCCAGACGCTCGCCAAACAACCTGTCGCCACAAATTGGCAAACTGGTTAAGCGCTTTTTTGGAAGCAGAATCTGCCTTCCATTCCCGTAGCCATAAGGCCCTGCGGAGTACCACCGAATTGGCGGCCGCAACCGCCGTACAGCTCGCAGAGTCCAGGACAGCACTAATAGCGTTGCCGAGGTTTGGGAGGTAATGGATGCCACTTGTGGCGCGGCCGTGCATGTGGCTGCTTCAATTTGCGCTTGACCTGCTGAGATAGCTTGTAGCGCCCATACGGCTGCGAATGCTGGGACAAAAGAAGCTCCGATAGCTTCATAGATGGATTTCAACCAGAGCTCCATCTGCCCGTCAGTGGCATCTTTGAGCGAGGCTCCATCTTCCACTGCAAGTAATGATCTAGCCGCCAGTCTGTGAGATTGGAGGGTCCACTCTGAGACACTGAGTCCAACCTTTAACCACGTCAGGTGGAAAAGGACAACGTGTATCCTTAAGGCGCTAAGAAAAAACGCTTATCTGGACAAGCATGGTGATTCTGGACTGCCTCTCTGGAATCAGAATGGTCTAGAAACATACTCGGTGTACGCTTGGGGAACCTGAAGCGGAATTACTCCTGCTGATAATCTGACTCCTCCGCCGGAGGAGCTGAGGGAGAAATATCCAGCATTTGATTGATGGACGCAATAAGATCGTTCACTATGGCGTCCCCGTCTGGAGTATTACGATTGAGAGCGCCCTCAGGATCAGAATCCTGATCAGCTGTCTCCGCATCATCAACCGGAGATTCCCCCCGCTGAGACCCTGAACAACATGATGTCGAGGGAAATTCTAAGCGAGCCCGCTTAGTCGGTCTGGGGCTGGGGTCTAAGTCAGAACCCTCAGCCTGGAATGTATCCCGGGAGGACATTGTTGGTCCAATTGAGGGGGGCCAGGGAACAATGATTCAACAGAGTCCCTTTGCTGAGATACCGGCCTGGACTGCAAGGCTTCTAGTATCTCAGCCATAGTCTCAGAGAGTTTTGCAAACTCCATCCCCGTCACTAAGGACCGTGTCAACAGGTGTCTCCCCCTGGGCCCCTCTTAGCAGATGCTCTGGCTGAAGAAGAGAGTCACAGGGGCCACACATTGCACACAATGAGGGTCAATGGGACCTGCCGGCAGCTGGGTCGTACAAGCGGCGCAGGCAGCATAATAATCCTGTTTTTTGGCACCCCTGTCTTTGTGGGCGCCATGCTATTGTTTTCCCTGATTAACACAAAAGGGTAAATAGCCATAATGAACTGTGCTCATACAGTGTAAAATATATAGTGATAACACAGAATGTATCAATACACTACAGCACCATGGGGCTAGCACCACAGGTGCTGCTTACCAGCCGCCTAAAGCGGTTGTGAGGCCACCAGAGCGTGTCTGGGTTTCCCAGGGTTTGTCCCTCTCTGCAGCGTCGGAGGAGCTGACAGGAATGGCTGCGGCGTCCTGACGAGAGGAGGGAGCCGTGGGCGTCTCACACAGTGCACAGTGAGGGGAGTGGAGTATGCAAAGCATGCTCCAGCCCTCATGCTGCTCGTTTGTCCCTCTCTTCCGTGCAGCGTCCCGCCCTTCCCTGCCTGTCAGGGCTGAGGGCGGGAAAAAGGAAGCTAGGCCGCAAGAAAGCCGGGGACTCGAGTATAAGCGTCGCCGCCGTAAAAGCGCGGCCGACGCCGAAGTCCCCGGCGAACTACAAGTCCCAGCCGCGCCGCAGTTTCACATGGCAGCGGCGGTTAGCGCGGTAGCCCCTACATATAAACACACTCAGCGACGCTGAGTGTGTAATGGCACATATAGACCCGGTCAGCGCCGCGGTCCCCGGTGCACTAGCACACCCAGCAAAGCTGAGGTGTTGCCGTGCGCGGTCCCTACAGGGATACAGAGTACCTTCAAGATGCAGGGCCATGTCCCTGAACGGAACCCGGCTCCTATCCAGCAGTCTCCACAGGAGTTGTGGATGAAGCACGGTCTCAGTGCCTGGAGACCGATAGGATCCCACTTCACCCAGAGCCCTGAGGGGGATGGGGAAGGAAAGCAGCATGTGGGCTCCAGCCTCCGTACCCGCAATGGATACCTCAACCTTAACAACACCGCCGACAAGAGTGGGGTGAGAAGGGAGCATGCTGGGGGCCCTATATGGGCCCACTTTTCTTCCATCCGACCTGGTCAGCAGCTGCTGCTGACCAATCTGTGGAGCTGTGCTGTGCATGTCTGCCTCCTTCGCACAAAGCATAAAAACTGAGGAGCCCGTGGGAGCACGGGGGGTGTATAGGCAGAAGGGGAGGGGCTTAACACTTTTGAGTGTAATACTTTGTGCTGCCTCCGGAGGCATAGCCTATACACCCCAATTGTCTGGGTCTCCCAATAGAGCGACAAAGAAATATTCATTTAAAAAATGCACTCAAAAACACAGTGGATAAAAAAACCCACAAATATTCTAATTTAACTCATAGGTGCAGAAATGATGTAAGTCACCGTAACGTTGCAGTTAGTGAGCACTACCGATTATGCTTGGTGAAAATAACTAGTGATGACCGAGCACTACCATGCTCGGGTGCTCAGTACTCCTAACTAGTGATGAGCGGGCACTACCATGCTCGGGTGCTCAGTACTCATAACTAGTGATGAGCGAGTACTACCATGCTTTAGTGCTCAGTACTGGTAACTAGTGATGAGCGGGCACTACCATGCTCGGGTGCTCAGTACTCATAACTAGTGATGAGCGAGTACTACCATGCTTTAGTGCTCAGTACTGGTAACTAGTGATGAGCGGGCACTACCATGCTCGGGTGCTCAGTACTCGTAACTAGTGATGAGCGAGTACTACCATGCTTCAGTGCTCAGTACTCGTAACTAGTGATGAGTGGGCACTACCATGATCTGGTGCTCAGTACTGTAACAAATTGGGGTCCATCACAACCTATTGGTGTACGAGCACACAATGTCTTTTAGGCGAGTTCCAGCTGGAATCCGCCTGAAAACGCAGCAATAAAATGCCAAAAATAATGAACAAATGCACTGCAACTAGTGAGGAGCATGCACTGCCATGCTCGGCACTCAAAATTAGCAAGTTGGATGCTTAGATGGGCTCGACTCGTGCACCCAAGCATAATGGAAGTCAATAGGACACGGGCATTTTTATGGATGATGTTCTGGAAAATGCTTGAATTCCCCATTGACTTCCATTATACTCGGTACACGAGTTGAACCCGTCCAAGCGTCCAACTGCTCATTATGAGCACCTGAGCATGGTAGTGCCCGCTCATCACTAGTTACGAGTACTGAGCACCCGAGCATGGTAGTGCCCGCTCATCACTAGTTACGAGTACTGAGCACCTGAGCATGGTAGTGCCCGCTCATCACTAGTTACGAGTACTGAGCACCCGAGCATGGTAGTGCTCGCTCATCACTAGTTACGAGTACAGAGCACCCGAGCATGGTAGTGCCCGCTCATCACTAGTTACGAGTACTGAGCACCCGAGCATGGTAGTGCTCGCTCATCACTAGTTACGAGTACTGAGCACCCGAGCATGGTAGTGCCCGCTCATCACTAGTTACGAGTACCAAGCACCCGTGCATGGTAGTGCTTGCTCATTACTAGTTAAGAGTACTGAGCACCCGAGCATGGTAGTGCCCGCTCATTACTAGTTACGAGTACTGAGCACCCGAGCATGGTAGTGCTCGCTCATCACTAGTTACGAGATCCGAGCACCCGAGCATGGTAGTGCCCGCTCATCACTAGTTACGAGTACAGAGCATGGTAGTGCTCGCTCATCACTAGTTACAGGTACTGAGCACCTGAGCATGGTAGTGCCCGCTCATCACTAGTTACGAGTACTGAGCACCCGAGCATGGTAGTGCTCGCTCATCACTAGTTACGAGTACAGAGCACCCGAGCATGGTAGTGCCCGCTCATCACTAGTTACGAGTACCAAGCACGCCAGCATGGTAGTGCCCAATCATCACTAGTTACGAGTACTGAGCACCCGAGCATGGTAGTGCCCGCTCATCACTAGTTACGAGTACTGAGCACCCGAGCATGGTAGTGCCCGCTCATCACTACTGCTGACATTTTGGCTGTCACAGGGAATCACTTAACTTTTAATGGGAAGATGTGATTAAACGGCAAAACCTTGGCGCCAATTGTAACTGATGTGTGACTTTGTGGGTAGATCAGCTGTTCCTCTCATGTAGGCTTCACAAATGGTAAACTTAATAGGTCATTACTATCCCTCACCCCCTATCCCCCCTCAAAAAACCCAACAAACTTTACAATTACTTAATATTATATGGAGACAGCGGTTTCTTACATGGCCGATTATAGTGACCCCGCTATTTTGCAGGTGAAACAGCCATTTCCCTGCAAAATGATTGTGCACCGAAACTGTAGAAACGGCAGCGGTACGGGGCTATTGCAGTTGTCATCCACAGCATGACCCGCTGTAAAGATCAGTAGCCATTTTTAATCCGATACAAGCCATTATTGGTATTTGATGAATGATAAGTGATAATGGGCTGATTCGTACATCCTCAATGCAGCCAAACATCATCACTCATCTGCATTTTCTACAATTTACACTGCACAAAGGGGCACCTGGAGTGATCTTTTTATTTTTTAAGCTGCTTTTATAAAGGTATTGTGCGGCTGAGGAGTAAAATACCTGCTGACACTTGAGAGGGAAGAGGAAGGAGGGGACTGACGCAAGCAAGTGCGATAGGAGCGAGGTGGAGGAGGGAGAACTATTAATATAAACGCTGTGAATTAGCTCGTCCCACGCTGCTCGTGAGGCTGTGACATCATAATGACATCTTATCACGCTTAGCACCTACAGTATGCAAAGAACAACAAGGACCGAGCCTGGAGGAGGGTCCTACTATTAAACGTGAATAGATACAAGAAAAGAATGAAAAGCTGCGTCTCCGGATTCAATTCCGATGCCAACAACTAGCTACAGTTACAACACGGGCCACAATGGGAGAGGAGAATACAACGCCATTCACTTGTGTGACACAACGCAAAAAGGGAGAGAAATAAAGCAAGCTTTCCAGCGCACAATGCTTGGAGCGGAGTGTCATTGTGTGTGTTCATTCACAAAGGTGACTGTTCGTCTACCTTCTCAAGCACTGGGGAAGTATTGCACTCCGCAAAGCCCAAGGCAGGCTGCACGTACAGCAATGCCGCCCCATAGGGGAAGGTCACCTCCTTATTTAGGTTCAAAATGTTTCACCTCTACTTAACTTTTTTAATTCATGACCTATCCTTAGGCGGGCTTTGCACGCTACGACATCGGTAACAGTGTGTTACCGACGCTGCAGCGATAGCCCCCGCCCCCGTCGTACGTGCGATATCTTGTGATTGCTGCTGTAGCGAACATTATCGCTACGGCAGCTTCACATGCACTCACCTGCCCTGCAATGTCGCTCTGGCCAGCGAACCGCCTCCTTACAAAGGGGGCGGGTTGTGCGACATCATAGCGACGTCACACGGCAGGCAGCCAATAGAAGCGGAGGGGCGGAGATGAGCGGGACGTAAACATCCCGCCCACCTCCTTCCTTCCGCATAGCCAGCCGGGACGCAGGTAGGAGATGTTCCTCGCTCCTGCGGTGTCACCCACAGCAATGTGTGCTGCCGCAGGAACGAGGAACAACATCGGACCGTCGCAACAGCGGCATAATGGAAACGTCGGACCCTACACCGATCATACGATAACGCTTTTGCGCTCCTTAATCGTATGTAAAAGGCTTTACACACTACGATGTCGACAGTTACGCCGGATGTGCGTTACTTTCGATTTGACCACACCGACATCGCACCTGCGATATCGTAGTGTGCAAAGCCCACCTTAGGATAAGCCATGACAATCCGATCTGTGGGTATTCCTGACGATCAGCTGTGACCGCCGGCGACCAGAAGCTGTCTGAACACAGCAGCTCCGTCATTGGCAAAGTTGCTACCCGGGTGCTGCGGATCCATCCCTATTCCATGGAGCAGGGTGTGGATCTGCAATGGCCGGCCGCGACCAATTTAGTTTTAGCGGAGTTGTTGTGTTCCGACAACAGTTGAGATCTTCTGGCCGCTAGTGGTAAAAGCTGATAGGTGGGAAGGGGGGGGGGGGGCTGGTGTGGCCCCGCCACCGATCAGATATTGATGGATGAATAAAAAAAAAAAGTAGTGGGTAGCCATACATTTAATTTGTTTAGCCAAGAGCTATTCCTTCCCACTCCACCATACACTTACACACTTGGTTTGGCCCTTTTTCTTCCCCTAGGCATCTGTTGCTCCTCTTGCCTATAAAAAAAAATTAAAAAAAAAAAAAAATCCTCAGGTTTGCTCAATATCCAACCTATTTGTATGGCCACCTTTAGAGTATTGATCTTCACTGTGCCAGCACTTCCATACTCAAGAACTTGAAACAAGCAGGTCGAGAGCTTGGACAGGCTTGACTCGAGTGCTGAGCATAATGGAAGTCTATGGGGAACTCAAGCATTTTGGAAAAATGCTTGAGTTCCCCATTGACCTTTGTTATAGTCTGTAATCGAGTGGAGCCCGTCAAACCTGCTCATTACGAGCACCCAAGCATGGTAGTGCTTGCTCATCACTAGTTACGAGTACTGAGCACCCTAGCATGGTAGTGCCCCCTCATCACTAGTTACCAGTACAGAAAATCTGAGCATGGTAGTGCCCGCTCATCACTAGTTACGAGTACAGAGCACCCGAGCATGGTAGTGCTTGCTCATCACTAGTTACGAGTACTGAGCCCCCTAGCATGGTAGTGCCCGCTCATCACTAGTTACCAGTACAGAGAATCTGAGCATCACTAGTTACAAGTACCGAGCACCTGAGCATGGTAGTGCCCGCTCATCACTAGTTACGAGTACTGAACACCTGAGCATGGTAGTGCCCCCTCATCACTAGTTACCAGTACAGAGAATCTGAGCATGGTAGTGCCCGCTCATCACTAGTTACCAGTACAGATAATCTGAGCATCACTAGTTACAAGTACCGAGCACCTGAGCATGGTAGTGCCCGCTCATCACTAGTTACCAGTACAGAGAATCTGAGCATCACTAGTCACAAGTACCGAGCACCTGAGCATGGTAGTGCCCGCTCATCACTAGTTACGAGTACTGAACACCTGAGCATGGTAGTGCCCGCTCATCACTAGTTACCAGTACAGAGAATCTGAGCATGGTAGTGCCCACTCATCACTAGTTACCAGTACAGAGAATCTGAGCATGGTAGTGCCCGCTCATCACTAGTTACCAGTACAGAGAATCTGAGCATGGTAGTGCTCGCTCATCACTAGTCTCCAGCTGTTCAGAGGCTACAATTTCATGCAGAAAGTTAGGGCATGTTCACAGAGTTTTTTGCAGCAGTAACCTCCAATCAAAATTTGCAGTTTTTGAACTCCCCATGATTTTTTAGAAATAACTTAGGGGATGAATCACAAAACGTCTACGCTAGTATTCTGCTGTGAAAAGCTTTGAAAAGTTGCATAATTTTTTCGAGACAAAACTGTTGTGATAAAATTCTGTGACTTTATTCTCACACCATATTAGCCCAGCTCTGACAAAGTGGTGGAACGGAGGTCAAGATAAGACGGCATGGTGACAATCGCTCATGTAAGTCATGATGAGCGGCAGCGTTCGCTACGTCACAAAGCGTAGTCCAACAGCGTGTCATGAAGAGGTATGTGCTTATTGATGGATCAAGAGCATCTGACTCCATTCCATCTACTCATCAAGAATCGGCATGAAGAACCAACGTTTCGGGCATTAAGTGTTAACAAACCCTTAGGCTATGTGTCCACGGTAGAATGTTGCTGCGGATTTTTCTGCATGAAAATCCGCACCTTTTTTTTGCCGCGGATTTACCGCGAATTTACCGCGGAATTGCCGCTGATTTTTATGCGGATTTCCCCCCCCCCATTCTATAGCCAAAATCCGGATCAAAATCCGCAACAATAATTGACATGCTGCAGATTTTTCCGGATCAAAATCCGCGGCAAGTCCGCCGCGGAAAAATCCGCAGCATGGACACAGCATTTCCAAAATGCCATTGAAATGGCTTCGAAGTGCCGCTGCTGCAGATTTTCGGAAAATTCGCGGCAAAATCTGCGCATTTTCCGCAGCGTGGGCACATAGCCTTAAAGTTCTGCAAGAAACTACTGGTTAGAAACCACTAGCTTAGAAGGTTAATTGGATCAGTAAAAAAAGGTCATAGTTTTATAGGTTGAAAGTAGATAAATGCATCAAGTTCAAACAAACTAACCTGTGGATCCAGGGCAAAATCACCATGAGGCAGATGCTAAAAAACCTATATTAGGGGAAAAATGTCTTCCCGACTCCACATACGGCGATCATGCTGCTCGAGGAGTACAACTTACGATAATACCCAAACTGTTAAAACAGGTTTTATGTTGAAGAGCTGCAGTGTTGATGCCAACTCACGTTACACCCTGGGATCAGGGAGAGATCTGCCAGGCATCACCCGTCCACCCAGCTTATTATGATTGACAGGTCTCTATATAGACATAGGGTGAGACCCATCAGTCATGTCTAAATACATCTGCAGCATGCACCGCTCTAATAATTTGCTACAATGCCGTATATCAGAAAAAAAACAAGGAGAAAATTGTAGAAAAAATACCCTGACTATAAATAAATAAATTGCAAGTGCTTAATAAACAGGGTACTTAGTATATACATTTTTGCAAAAAGGTAAGAAGCTGTCTCACCTCGTCACGGTGTACCCATCTGAGACAGTCCCTAACCTACTAAAGTTAAAAACATATTCTGTACCTGACCAGGTGAGACAGCTTCTTACCTTTTTGCAAAAATGTATATACTAAGTACCCTGTTTATTAAGCACTTGCAATTTATTTATTTATAGTCAGGGTATTTTTCTACAATTTTCTCCTTGTTTGTTTTCTAGTCTTGAGGCTGCAATTCACATGCTTGTAATGTTGCATGTTTACTGAACATTTGTCACAGCTCAGTTTTTTGTTGTTTAATGCCGTATATCAGACTGGAGTCTTATTTGTTTAGCTCCTTCGTAGTACCACGGCTACGCACAATTCTATCCACCTCCCAGCTGAGAACAAGACTTGGCGTGTACTAGTCTGCGGCCTGTGACCGCAACCAACAGTGTTCCTCAATGGGTTTGTACTAAAATCATAACGTGGTCTCAGTACATACAGAATTAAAATGGTGTATGTCAATGCAACCCATGTATAAATCTGTATTAATTGCATCAATCACAGCCTTAATACAGCCCTATGTCATTGGGTCTATCCTGCAGTAGTTCTAATGCTGTTGATTGAGCATAGTCCTAGTGACCCTGTCTAGGACACCATGACACCCGGGCTGTAGCACAATTCAGCTATGCTAGAGATCCCACTAATGCCAGATTCATTTGCTTCTAATTATCCTGTCTAATTCATGAAAAACAAATGGAATTATGTCTGTCTTATAAAACATTTTTCCAGACTCTTCTCATGGCATCCTCATTGCTCGGACATCCATGTTGTAGCACAGCCCAGCTCCGCTATGCATACAGGCAAAGAGCATGATCATACTCTGAAGATCCCCATGAACTACAAATGAAGTGTCAGGTTTGTAAATAGTATTGAATATCAGGCACTTTTGGGAGGGGGGATGGGGGGGGGGGGAGATCAGTCACTATCAATGGTCCCAATTCATCTTTAAGAAAAATAAAATAAATAGAATTGCCCATATTGAGTTAGGGGCCTGTAGCACTAAGAAGAAGCAGGATGCAGCTGAGAAAAACACTTTTGCAGATAATATGATCACTTATTCAGCTCAGTGATGCTGGATGCACAGAGGGGCAGAAGCAGGTACAAAAAAATAATAATAATACACAAATAGTACAAGGAAGACTTTATGTTGTGCTTCTACTGTAGATTAACAATAGTTATACAGATACCGTGCATTGTAAAACAAATATTGACATTGTGAGACTACTACTTAATAGGGCAGCCAACAGAACTCTGGGCAGCATAAATCAGACAATGGCTGTATCGTCAACTCCAAAAAAAACTGCAGCTTTACTGGAAAACAGACTTGTAAAAGCTGGGCGAGGACTATACATCTCCAATGACTAGTCCCTGGTTACTTCTCCATGCCAAATTACCCTAGACCTATGCAAAATTGCCTCTTCAGACAGAAAGAGGACTTTAAGTGTACCACCACCTATCGGACGTAGCAATACTAAGGTTAATATTAACCTTTTAAACGAGAACTGAGATGTTACCATTAGACCGCAGTCAGAGGTCTCTCATACAGCCAAATCCAATATCTTGATTTGCACTGAGGATGGGCAACACTTCAAAACACGACTGAAAATTGAGATTCTGGTTTGGCTTCGATCCTTAAAAAGGGTTGTCTGGTCTAAATTTACAAGTCTGCAGTCCCTCTATGTGTCACTCTATGTGGTTGCAGACTTGTGAATCCTCGCATCGCCCACACTGTGAGGACACTCTGGTGTCAGAGCCAGGAACGGCGGTCACGTGGCTGCGAGTATGATATATGGAGACACCAGGCTAGAATCCAACTAGAAGGAGGTGGCCTTGTTCATTACATTTGCATCTAGCGAGGCCGCATACATCTAGTTGAAATGTAGCTTGGATTATGCATATGGAAAAACGAGGCCACATGACCGCCATTCCTGGCTCTGACACCGAAGAATCCTCACAGTGCGTGTGATGTGAGGAGTCACAAGTCTGCAGTCACATAAAGTGACACAGTTACTGCAGACTTGTGCATATAGACCAGAAACCACCTGAAGGTCAAGGCTCGTTAAAGGGTTGATATTGATGGTTAGGATTGGTCCTGCTAATAGGTGACACTAGAGCTCTACTCCTCTTTGTCTCTGAAGAGGCAACTTGCATATCTAAATTTCCCAGATGCGCACTGTATGGCCTTTAAGTCTCCTTACACTAGCAATGTCCAGCGTGTCACCCTCCATACATATAAAATATATTAAATATAGATATATAGGTACTGTATATAGCGACAATCTGGGGGGGGGGCGCAAGAGGTGTAGAAGCCACCACAGACCTACCTCAGACTAGTCATTGAGACACATGGTTCCTGTCCGGGGCAGCAGTTCTGAGTAGATAATAAAAGGCTGCAATAACACAATCTGTATCACATTCACGCTGTACAACTCATCAGAACACAACTTGGATTAGAAAGTTTTTCTTTACGTTCATATAAACATTTGGACCTTTTGTGGTTAATAATGCTGAATATTATGCTAACTGGAGGACCAGCCAAAGTGCCATCACGAAACTGGAAAATAACTCGGCACTTAAACCCCTCTCTGCTGTTTACCCAGTAAGGCTTGGTTTACATCTAGTTTCTTGCTGTCAACAGAGATATATAAATCGGAAGTATTTCTCGGACATATGCCATTGTATGGGCACACATCTGCAATAGATTCCCATTGTACCAAAGAAGTGCAAACTGCACAATAGTTGTTTTTTTTTATCCATCTTCCAGCATGAAAAAGTTCAGCTTTACAACAGCTATAAAAGACCCAGGCTGGATACAACTGCTCCAGCATTACCAGTAAGTAAAGCACCCACAAGGAGTTGCCGGTGAGTTTTCGATGCTGTGCAAAAAAAAAAAGAGCATCTTGCAGTTCCAGCAAAGTGGATGGGATTTATAGAAACCTTATGCCCATTGTGCTTTTCGTTTTACGTTGCATAAACGGACCTGCGGTATGGGTTTGAAATTCTCAACATGTCAATCTCTCTTATGGGTGCGTAGAGTTATGTGTAGATGATCCCCATAGAACTGCATTAGATGTGAAAAATCCACAGGTAAAAAAAAAAAAAAAAAAATAAAAAATGCATGTAATTGCCAAATGAGTATCAATAAGGTTGTAACAAAACTAATCATTACATAGCTAAAAGAAAAACTGAAAATTCGAAAATGCATGTAAAAAAATGCACTCAAGACACAAATGCCGCAAGTAACCTAATTTACATAATAGGTCCAGAAAATCTACAACATAAAAAAAAAACCTCAAATACTCATTGTCAGAACACAGCCTAAGACCCAATATTCAGATGGTCTCCTTGAAGAGGACCAACCACCAGGATTTTCCTATATAAATAAAGCCAGTGCTATACTGGCGGTATCATGCTGATTCTATACACACCTTTAGTTGTGAGATCGGATGTATAGTTTCTGAAATACAGGCAAGTAAAGTTTGTGAAATGCACTGTTGATTGATAGCAGCTATAGAATATCTAATAAGTGGGTTGGGTTTTGCTAGTTATTCCCGCCCCTGTCTGCTGCCTGTCCTTTCTCCCTCTTCCTGTAATAAACAGACAGGGGGAGGAAGGACAGGCAGGCAGACAGGAGCGGGACTAACTAGCAAAACCCGACCCACCTATTACATATTCTGTAGCTGCTATCAATCAAATAACAGTGCATTTCACAAACTTTACTTGCCTATATTTAAAAAAAGTATACATCCGATCTCAGAACTTAAAGGTATGTATAGAATCAGCATGATAGGGCCAGTATAGCACTGGCTTTAGTTTATATAGGAGGGCGGCACGGTGGCTCAGTGGTTAGCACTGCAGTCTTGCAGCGCTGGGGTCCTGGGTTCAAATCCCACCAAGGACACCATCTGCAAGGAGTTTGTATGTTCTCCCTGTGTTTGCGTGGGTTTCCTCCGGGTTCTCCGGTTTCCTCCCACACTCGAAAGACATACAGATAGGGACTTTAGATTGTGAGCCCCAATGGGGACAGTGTTCCTGATGTATGTAAAGCGCTGCGGAATATGTTAGCGCTATATAAAAATAAAAATAAAAAAATAAAAGATTTGATTTGATTTTTGATATAGGAAAATCCTGGTGGTTGGTCCTCTTTAACACATAACCTATGATTAGGATACAGCAAAGTCGAAATATTCCAAAAGGAAAAATGAGCAACCGTCTAGAAAGCCCTGACGTATTTCCGGTGCTACCTGCGCCCTTAGTCATAGATCAGGATTAGGATAGGTTATCAATGTTCGACGGGTGGGGTTCAACACCCGGCACCGCCAACGATCAGCTGTTTGCAGCGCTAGATCCGTATACCACTTAGTGGCTGCGCCTTGGTCTTGCAGCTTAGCTCCACCTTGAGAAACGTCAATCTCTTCTTAAAACTATAACATATAGACAAGAGGGCACACCCTTGTCAAGTGAAGTAAGCTCACTGCTTCAGACCATCTTCTTGGCATCATGTAATAAAGTGCGGGAATGCCCACTAGTGCGGCTTCCGTAGGACATAACGGAAACGCTAATGTATCTAGACTTCAGGTAGTTTGTCAGGGTGGAGAGATGTTCTCCATGACAGAACTTGTGTCTGGGAATGGTTAATGCTAAAGGATTTGGTGCCGCAGGAGTTAAGAAACGACTACTATTGGCAAAGAAAAGCTTATATTGACAGTACAGGAAATCTTGGAACGTTCTGCATTTCAGCACAGACACAAATCTAGGTGTGCCTTGGTGACAACATTACCTCATGTGCCTAATTGTCATCCAAAAATCACACTGACACATTCCACAGTCTGAACGGTGGAGACCTCAAGCACACAGATCCAGAACACAGAAGCTCCCAACCGTACCTCGCTTGGACTATTAAGACGTAGGACTTCCGTCCACCATTTCCAGCGACGTAGGGAATACGATAAGCTTTGTGCAAAGAAATGTAACCAGAAATTGTGGGATGGAAGCATGACCAGGAGCAGAAGGCACACCTGCAGTAGTGTACGACCTGCGGAAGAGTACGACCTGCCGTGTGCGTGTTACATAACCACCAGGGACCTCGAGGAGAGGAGAAAATAGAACAGGGATGTTTTGATGTGAAAGACCTCATCCAACTTGTGGGAAAAACCCAGCTGTAACTTTAACCATGAATCTTCCCACAGAGTCTGGAACGCAGAGGCTCCAAAAATACCCAGGAGCAGCCAGCGTCTGCGTATCTTATCCACGTCGAGAATCCTGGGTCAGGCCACGGGGCAGGACGACGACTGCACCTGCCGACACTTCCAGGTCAGCTCTGATGTCTGGTGACCAAAACAAAATAACCCTCACAAGTTTCCGGAAACCAGTAAAGCATCAAGCTATTTGGCTGCTGGATTAGATGACTTGAGTCATACTGGAGACTAAAGCCAGCCTAACATGTTACGATTCTGCATACGATATCGTATGCGATCGTAACCGCCCCCAACGTATGTGTGGCACGTTCAATTTTGCTGAATGTGCCGCACAAACGATTAACCCCCGTCACACGTACTTACCCGTCCATAAGACCTCGATGTGGGCGGCGAACGTCCACTTCCTGGAGTGGGAGGGACGTTCGGCGTCACATCGACGTCACGCGGCAGCCGGCCAATAGAAGCGGAGGGGCAGAGCTGAGCGGGACATAAACATCCCGCCCACCTCCTTCCTTCCGCATTGCCGGCCAGGAGCCGCAGGACGTAGGGTAAGATCTGTTCATCGTTCCCGGGGTGTCACACAGTGCGATGTGTGCTACCCCGGGTACGATGAACAATCTGACGTTCAATTCATGAGGAATGAATGACGTGTATGCGATGAACGTTTCATTCGCAATCGCACGTAGCTGTTACACACTGCAATGTAACTTACGATGCCGGATGTGCGT
>NC_134359.1:90034358-90129358 GCF_048569485.1 Anomaloglossus baeobatrachus | reverse complement strand
CTCCCTCCCAAATCCTCCCTCCGATCGCTCGGCCTGCATCTCCCTCCCAAATCCTCCCTCCGAGCGCTCGGCCTGCATCTCCCTCCCAAATCCTCCCTCTGATCGCTCGGCCTGCATCTCCCTCCCAAATCCTCCCTCTGATCACTCGGCCTGCACCTCTCTCCCAAATCCTCCCTCCGATCGCTCGGCCTGCATCTCTCTCCCAAATCCTCCCTCCGATCGCTCGGCCTGCACCTCTCCCCAAAGCCTCCCTCCGATCGCTCGGCCTGCATCTCCCTCCCTCTGATCGCTCTAACTGCATCTCCCTCCCAAATCCTCCCTCCGATCGCTTGGCCTGCATCTCCCTCCCAAATCCTCCCTCCGATCGCTCGGCCTGCATCTCCCTCCCAAATCCTCCCTCCGATCACTCGGCCTGCATCTCTCCCCAAATCCTCCCTCCGATCGTTTGGCCTGCACCTCTCTCCCAAATCCTCCCTCCGATCGCTCGGCCTGCATCTCTCTCCCAAATCCTCCCTCCGATCGCTCGGCCTGCACCTCTCCCCAAAGCCTCCCTCCGATCGCTCGGCCTGCATATCCCTCCCTCTGATCGCTCTAACTGCATCTCCCTCCCAAATCCTCCCTCCGATCGCTCGGCCTGCATCTCCCTCCCTCTGATCGCTCTAACTGCATCTCCCTCCCAAATCCTCCCTCCGATCGCTTGGCCTGCATCTCCCTCCCAAATCCTCCCTCCGATCGCTCGGCCTGCATCTCCCTCCCAAATCCTCCCTCCGATCACTCGGCCTGCATCTCTCCCCAAATCCTCCCTCCGATCATTTGGCCTGCACCTCTCTCCCAAATCCTCCCTCCGATCGCTCAGCCTGCATCTCTCTCCCAAATCCTCCCTCCGATCGCTCGGCCTGCACCTCTCCCCAAAGCCTCCCTCCGATCGCTCGGCCTGCACCTCTCTCCCAAATCCTCCCTCCGATCGCTCGGCCTGCATCTCTCTCCCAAATCCTCCCTCCGATCGCTCGGCCTGCACCTCTCCCCAAAGCCTCCCTCCGATCGCTCGGCCTGCATCTCCCTCCCTCTGATCGCTCTAACTGCATCTCCCTCCCAAATCCTCCCTCCGATCGCTCGGCCTGCATCTCCCTCCCTCTGATCGCTCTAACTGCATCTCCCTCCCAAATCCTCCCTCCGATCGCTCGGCCTGCATCTCTCCCCAAATCCTCCCTCCGATCGCTCGGCCTGCATCTCCCTCCCAAATCCTCCCTCCGATCGCTCGGCCTGCATCTCTCCCCAAATCCTCCCTCCGATCGCTCGACCTGCATCTCCCTCCCAAATCCTCCCTCCGATCGCTCGGCCTGCATCTCCCTCCCAAATCCTCCCTCCGATCGCTCGACCTGCATCTCTCCCCAAATCCTCCCTCCGATCGCTCGGCCTGCATCTCCCTCCCAAATCCTCCCTCCGATCGCTCGACCTGCATCTCTCCCCCAAATCCTCCATCTGACAACAGCTCTCTGTGTTAGAGAGAGTCACTGCCAGACATCTTTGGCGGCGGCTTATCTGTAAGAGTACAATAAGATTAGCTGTCCAAAATAAGACGAGCCTGACCTCATCTCCTTCGACATCATCTGTTGTGGAAAAGTCGGGGGTCCCCACATAAATTAGACAATCAAAACCTGTCAATATCAGATGGATGAAATAGGAACGCTCGAGGAGGATTAGCTACAAGATGACACAATTAAATGGTCATTAAATCAATTAAAATACGTTTATATGCTCTGATGAAAACTAAAACTGTCTCTGGAGGCATGTTTTAGACTTTTTATACATAAGAGGTATGTTTTAGACATACATACACACACATATACATAGTATATGGATAGTCCCTTCTTATAAAGAACAGAAAAAAAAAATCTCAAATGCGCAACTGCATTGAATTTTCCAGAAAAAGAGAAGTAAAATGCTGCAGAGCGCGGGCCTATCTCACCGCCTGTTAACAAGAGGGACGGGCATAACAAATCTTCATAAAAACAGGAGCGCTGCACAGTACAGCCAGTTCACAGCCGCCTATAAATAGATCTTGTTTCATCGCTCTCAGGATCAAAAGGCACCGAGCAAGCAATGAACAGAAGCTAGGAGCGGCATTATCACAAATCAGCCATTAAATAAAGCATGGGATTCTCGCTCCACAGTCTGAAAGCACAAGCTAAGGCTTCGAAAAACTGCTGACGTCTTCCTAAATAATCCACCCCCCACCATCCACCACCCACCCCTCATTAAACCCTTTCAACACCAGATGGATTTGCCATATACAATATAAGCCTGGAGCGGGAAACTGTTAGAAGGGCATTCCAGCTCCGCATTGTTGTGGCGAGATCAGGCGGCACAATTTATTATTCATCGGTTTAGAATATAGAACTTTAAAACTTAAAGAGTTTCGGGAGGAATGGCGGAGAGGAGGGGGGGGCACAAATTGGGAACCGAGCTAATGAGACTCCTAGAGACTAGCACAAAAACATGCTTAGGACCTCAGATTACAAAAACCCTCCGTATACCTAAACAAACACATTCAGCATATTCCGGCCATCTGTTCCCTGGCTGTAGGTGGGACGGCACCTCCGGCACACAGTTTATTATTCTACCAAATGCCATGCTACTAGAATGGTGTTTAATTCATGAACTCTCCACCTCGCAGGGATGAAAAGCTGAAAGCAGACACCGTCGTTTGATACGGCATTAGGACTTGGATAGATTTTCCTTCAGTCCGTTACGTAAGGGCAAATCCACATTAGATGCAAAAAATACTGAATAACGTACCTGGATGAGTCTGGGAGCTCATGTCAGACCAAGGGGATTCTGCAGGGAATTCTAACCAGATCCAATGGGGCTAAGCGATCGGACATGAAAGAGCCACCACAGGGCGAAGAAAATCCAGGATAGCCAACATGAAGCCTCTGGGAAGGATTTCCAAGCGTGCCAACCTAGATGAAAAACAAAAAAAGAGGTTGTGTATTTATCTACCTTACTCGCTTCATTCACGCCATCCTATTCTGCACATTACAGACACCATCATCGCTGTCCCCATTGGGGCTCACAATCTAAATTGTCTACGAGTGTGAAATTGGAGGAAACCGGAGTTCAAGGAGGAAAACGGCCCAAACGAAGGTGAACGTGCAAACTTCCACAGACATCATCCCTGTCCCCATTGGGGCTCACAATCTAAATTCTCTACGAGTGTGAAATTGGAGGAAACCGGGAGTACAAGGAGGAAAACGGCCCAAACAGGGGAGAACATGCAAACTTCCTTGCATACAAATGTCAGACTGCTCCGAACCGTATAACCCACTGCAGCCATTATACCTGTGAAATATTTTCTGCACCATTAGCGAGTGACCGTCGACTCTGCCTTGTCCTTCCCACCACACATCCAATCTCTGACCACCTCCTGCCATCTTCAACTCAAAGATTTCCAGAATCCGTCCTTTCCTCAATTCGCAATCTACAAAAATGCTAGTGCATGCCCTCATAATCTCCCGCCTGGATTACTGCAACATCCTCCTTTGTGGCCTCCCTGCTAACCATCTTTCCCGTCTCCAGGCCATCCTTAATTCTGTTGCCCGACTGATCCACCTCTCTCCTCAATACCACCTCGCTTCTTCCCTCTGCAAATCCTTTTATTGGCTCCCAATCTTCCACAGTATCCAATTCAAACTACTAATAGTGACCTACAAAGCCGTCCATAATCTGTCTCCTCCGTATATCTCTGAATTAATCTCCCGCTACACTCCAAAACGTAATCTCCGGTCCTCCCAAGATCTCCTTCTCTTCTCATATATCATTCGCTCCTCATGCAACCGCCTCCAAGACTTCCCCCGAGCATCCCCTGTCCTCTGGAATTCGCTGCCGCAACACGTCAGAGTATCTGCTACACTTGCAAGCTTCAAACGGAACCTGAAAACCCATCTGTTCAGGAATGCCTATAATCATCAATGACCCCACTGCTTCACCACCACCACAGCTACTGCCTCACCACCATGCGGAGCCACCGTCGTCTCGCCATCGCCGCCTCACCACCGCCCAATCAACACCCCACCTATTGTCTCCTCCCCCAAATCCTACAGAATGTAAGCTCGCGAGGGCAGGTCCTCTTCCCCTCTGTACCAGTCTATTGTAACTTATATATGTATTCTGTATGTAACCCATTCTCATGTACGGCACCATGGAATTAATGGTGCTCTATAAATAAATAAAATAATAATAATAATTAATAATATTATTAATATATTATTATTAATAATAATAATAATAATAATAATAATAATAATAGTCCCTGGGGAGGTTTAGGTCATTTAATGGGAATCTGTCCCCCATCCAAGAGCAGCATAATATAGAGACACCGACCCTTATTCCAGCGATGTGTCACTTACTGCACTGTATGCTGTCATTTTTATAAAATCATTGTTTTCTCTGTAGCTATATGGAGCTCATGAATATGCTGGACTACCTGGCAGCACGCCAAGTAGTCCTGTAATGATAAAATCACTGTTTAATCAGCAGGAAATTATCAAAACTACACTAGGCAGCCCAGTAAGTGACACACCGCTGGAATCAGGATTTTTGTCCCTACGTTATGCTGCTCTCAGAATAGGTGACAAAAACCTGGTGACGGATTCCCTTTAAAACCAATGAATAAGAGGTACCAACTATATGGAGGCATTAGTTAGGTGGTCAATAAATGAAAATGTTAACTGTACTTTCGAGTAAGTTTTCAGAACAAATAACTATACTGTGCAAGGACATGAAGAATAAGTATTTCTGGCCATGATGACTGTTATTCTGCATTTTCTCCTCTGCATGCTCTAATTTGCAATCCACTCTGAGCTGGTGGGAGGAGACAAGCCGCTATGATTTCTCTCATGCACAGCACAGCACTCAGAGAGGGATTCCTGCTCTTCATTATTAGCACACAGAGAAGCAGTAACAGTCACCTTGATAAAACCATACAGCAGAAATCAGCTACCTGGATGTGAATCAGCTCTGCAGTGAAGTAAAAGACTCAGCACGATCTTCCTGTGTCTCCATCTGCCTATTTTCTCACTCTGCTCCTCACCTCTCCATAGAGGACAATGGCCTGTATGGTGTCACATGTCTGTCTTGCACATAAGATCGATTCACGGTTTCTTTTTTGCAGTTAAATTTTTTTTTTGTACTAAAAGTTGGAAATCGTAGAATCTAGGCAAGGAGAAGTGGGACTCGCAGGAAACTTTAAAGGGAACCTGTCACCACTGTTTTGCCCTATAAGCTGCGGCCACCACCACCGGGCATGCTAGAATGTTGTATATAAGAGCCCAGGCCGGGGGTATACCATAAAAAACACTTTATAATACTTACCTAACGATCGTGCGGTGGGCCTTATGGGCGCCTCCGTTCTCCGGTGCCGCTTCTTTTGGCCATCTTCGTCCTCCTCCTTCTTCTCTAGCCACGGTGCATGAGGGGTCTGATGTCATCCACACTCGCCGGCATTCAGGTCCTGAGCAGGGCAGATCAAAGTATTGTAGTGCGCCTGCGCAGGACCGGCGAGTGTATATGACGTAGCCGCATCATGCACCCAGGCTTCAGAAAGAGGACGAAGATGGTCGAAAGAAGAGGCACTGGCAGCGGAAAACGGAGACGCCCACATACCTAACGGTCGTGTGGTGGAGTTGGGCTAAGTATTATAAAGTGTTTTTTCTGTTCTGCACAGCGGCCTGGGCTCTTATATACAGCATGTTAGAATGCTGTATATAAGAGCCCGGTAGTGGTGGCCGCAGATACGCCAAAAAAGTGGTGACAGGTTCCCTTTAAAAAGGAAAATCCGTTGCATATAGCAGTGCCCGCCTTGTGGATGCAATTTTACAGAATTTCATCCATGAGCATTGTCGAATCTGCAGACTGTCAATTTATGCTATTGCATTTTAATTCTCTATTCAATCACTATTCTGTCCTATGGGGAAAAGCTCCCAGACATTTGTTTACACCACTATTTCCGCAAGGAAAACCAGTGCGAGATATTCCCATGAAATATGAACTTTATTACAAAAAAAATAAAAAAAAAAAAAATGTATTAACAGTATAGTTTTCCAAACAAGGGATCCACTAATAGGACCCAATTATATCCACTACTGATCACAATAATACATTTATGGCAGAAATTCACAATTATATCTACCAATTTTGTGTCTACCAAGTGTCAGTTATTTGTAGGTAGATATAATTTGTGAGATATAGATTATATAATAAAGGTCAATAATGAATATACTAGGCAGCATTCACATGGAACACATACAGTAAAACATAGCTACGGTTGAGGCCATAAAAGTCTATAACAATCAAAAAATGCAATATTAATTACCAGTGGCCTATTCAGGCTAATTATTATTTAAAATTAACAAACCTTTTAACACTAAAGATCGTTTGCTGTTTAACATGTACCATGTGGTAATTCTACCAGTGTGATTATAAATGAAGCAACATTAGTAAATGAATATAAATATCTTGGGGGGGTGTGATAGTATAGTACAGAGGATTTTTAGATATATCTGGAATGAGGTAGGACTTGGAGTGTTCAAAGTGGATACAGCCTGCCCATAGTAAAGTAGTGAGGTATGTGGCTATCCAAGTCCTAAAGTCCCTACGCGCGTTTCTACCTTTCTTCTTCAGGAATGTAGGTGGGAAAGTGGCAACACCAAGGGTTCACGGAGCCTCTGTGCTTGGTTTTATCAGTCAGATAGACTCTCCTTAGGCTGCTTTCACACATCCAGTTTTTGCAGTCAGGCACAATCTGGCGAAATGCGGATAAAACGGATCCGGCGCCCAATCAGTTTTATTCCCCATTGACTTGTATTAGCGCCAAATTGTGCCGGATGGCCTTGTGTTGCATGCGGCGTCCACTGGATCCAGCGAAATTTCTTTGTCCGGCTCCCGGAAAGGACGCAGCATGGAACGTTTTTTGTCTTCGGCAAAAAACCGGACCACGCCGGATCCGGCATGTTGTATAATTGAAGCCTATGGGCGCCGTATCCATCGTCATCCGGCATATGACGGAATCCAACGAAGGCTCTGTTTTTTTTAACTGAGCATGCTCAGTATCACAACGCATCCGTCAAAAAACGAAAGGAACGCATGGAAAAAACTGATGCGACAGTTTTTTCGCCGGATTGTGTCTGATGGCAAAAAACGGATGTTTGAAAGCAGCCTTAGGCCCTGTGCGCACTTGCCGCTTTTTGCCACGGATTTCCTGCGGTTTCGCTGCATGTTTCGCTGCAGAAAATGTTCATAACATCTCTGCAGTGAATCACCAGCAAAACCTATAGGAAAAAAAAATGCTGTGCGCACTATGCGGATTTTGACAGCTGCATGTTTTGCTGCGGGGTTCCCGCAGAAAAAACAATTGCATGTCACTTCTTTTCCGCAAGTTGCTGCGGGATTTCACTCCATTGACTGCAATGTAATCGTGAAATCCCGCAGGGAATAATGTAGGCAGCAAATTCTGCGCGGTTCACTGCGTTTTCCTGCGTTATTCCCTTTGGTATTTCGCAGTTTACCTGCGGTAATGTACATCGCTGTCTGCGGTTTGCAGGGAAGTGATGTCATTATGACAGGAAGAGGAAGCGGAGCAAAGAGTAAACACACACACACACACACACACACACACACACACATCACACTCACACACCGACATATAGAATACACATGGAAAGCAAACAGACATATAGGAAAAAAAACACGTGGGCTCCGCCGTATAGTTACCGTCCAGCCGAGATAAGCACACAGCGGCGGCCCGGTAGGCTCAGGTTGGGGAGGGCGAGGGGCAGAGTTAATGCCCCCCCCCTCGCAGCCGAGACTAGCAGCCGCAGCTGCCCCGGGACTGTCGCATCCATTATGCGGCAGTACCGGAGTGTCCCCGGCTCTTCCTGTTGCCGTGATGCGGTGGCAGACAGGGTTATAAAAGGAGTTAATGGCAGCGGATCGCCGCCACTAATTCAAGGCTTGATCATGGCAGCGTCTATGTGACAGCTGACATGATCAACCCGTAAGTAAAGTGAATAAACACACACACCGAAAAATCCTTTATTTTAAATAAAAACACAAATAAGCCTCCTCGTTCACCCTTTTATTAACCCCTCCCAACAAACAGCTCCAGCGTAATCCACGTCCTGCGATGCTTGCATCCAGCCGCAACTGACACTGACACACTGCTGAATGCTGCCTCGCAGCGAGACAGAAAACAGAGGTAACCACAGGGCATTTCCCATGGCCGGTAATGTGAACTCACTACCGCTCGGGAGAAATGCAGCGATCGGTCATCTATCTATATCTATCTATCTATCTCTCAGAAGGAAATGATTTTTTTTTTTTTTCCAATGTGCTTTATTGCATTGAATGCAATAAAACACATGTACCAACCAGCACGCGGCAAAACTGCGGCAAATCCGCGAACAATACCGCGGTAAAACCGCAGCAAACTGCATGCGGTTTTCGGGTGCGGTTTGCCGTGGTTTTTTACCGTGGGTGCGGTAATCTTTCAGACCCTGCGGAATTTTCTTAAGAAAATTCCGTTTTCCAGTGCGCACAGGGCCTTAGAAATCTATGAGCAGTGCTGAAAAGTTTAGAGACCTGGGGTGCACTAAATTTCGTTAAATGTATTTAAAGGGGTTTATTTTTGCACATGGGTCCAAGAATTAACAGGCATTTAGTTGCCAACTACCTGCTTGCTCTGCCCGGCAGTCACCGATCACTCCTGCCAGCGACTCCTCTGCTTTTACTGACATCACGAGCGGCTCCTTCTCTTTAGTTCTGCTCTGTTGACGGAGTCAAGTCCTAGTGATTGACATTCGGCTCCCCACTACCAAACTGCGGGGAGACGGCTGTCAATCAGCATGATGTCCGCAGTGACGCCCCATCGATACAGCAGACCAGAGGAAAAGCTGTTCTGTTGGAGAGGGGAAATGAAGCAGGGGAATCACTGGCAGGGCCAACAGAGATCGTCCCGTGCAGAACAGGCAAGTAGTTAGAAACGACCAGGTTATACAAAAATGCTAAAAGTCCCGGATACTCCCGTTACATATTGCAACTGAAAAATTATAGTACAGTTAAAGCAAGGCCTGAGTAAATACACACACCGCATAGTTAGGATCACAACTGAAGTATAAATGGAAAATAAAATACTCAAAAAATAAATTAGTTTTTATTGAAAAATCCGGCTTCTAAAACAGCACAAAGCATCAACACTAAACAACAAATAATCCCGCATTGGCGGTTTGGTAGTAGAAATTATATAGCTGCAGCACAAAATGTATCAGGTTTATAATTATGGGTTACAAATAATTAATGCAGCATTCTTGACATGGCGCCATTTCTGTTGAATGAGAGAGAGGAAAAAAAAAAGAGAAATTCACGGCGTATACAGCTCCGCACAAGCATCGCAGCAGCGCTCCTGTCCTACTGTGCCGGTAAATATTCAAAGCATTCACACTGTGACAGATACTCAGGACCAAAATTACCAACGACTTTCACTGTAGTCAAAATTAGAGATATTATATGTGAGCGTGACCAACCTATTACAAAACGGTTATTTCTCTCCAGTTACGGGGAAAACGTGCTGATCGGAGCATAAAAGGGTTACTACGATTTTAAATCAATTATTCAAAAGAGGGGCTTTTCATTTATATGCCAATAACCGGGAGGATTACAGGGAGCCATTAAGTGGACTGGATTATAATTTTACCTTTTTGTAATGCTTTTTTATAGCTTCTACTTAGGCAGAACATTCAAAACCTTTAGAAAGGGTAATAAATGGGACTGGAGAGCGTTTCAGGCTAAAATATACACGACTGCAATAATGCAACAAATGTCCGATTTGGTAGAAGGGGTGAATATTCATTATCTATTAACAGCAGGCGACTACAGCAGTATGATGGCACCAATCACTGACCCCGGAACAGAGGAGAGGGAGGGGGAAAGGAGAATATTCATTATCCATTAACAGCAGGCGACTACAGCAGTATGATTGCACCAATCACTGACCCCAGCACAGCTGGGAGGGCGGGGGAAAGGATGAATATTCATTATCCATTAACAGCAGGGGACTACAGCAGTATGATTGCACCAATCACTGACCCCGGAACAGAGGAGAGGGAGGGGGAAAGGAGAATATTCATTATCCATTAACAGCAGGCGACTACAGCAGTATGATGGCACCAATCCCTGACCCCGGAACAGAAGAGAGGGAGGGGAAAGGGTGAATATTCATTATCCATTAACAGCAGGCGACTACAGCAGTATGATTGCACCAATCACTGACCCCAGCACAGCTGGGAGGGCGGGGGAAAGGATGAATATTCATTATCCATTAACAGTAGGTGACTACAGCAGTATGATTGCACCAATCACTGACCACAGAACAGAGGGGAGGGGTGGGGAAAGGGTGAATATTCATTATCCATTAACATCAGGCAACTACAGCAGTCTCAATGCACCAATCACTGCCGTTGGCATAGAGGGGAGGGCAGAATTGGTGAATATTCATTTTGTATTAACAGCAGGCGTGCTATTATAACATTTTCCGGGTCTTACAGCAACACAATGGGACAAACTACAGTATTTAAATATATAAAACATTCCCTGAAAATAAGCTCTAACGCATCTTTGGGAACAAAAAAATTATATAAGACCCACTTATTTTCAGGGAATTAAGTGCATGGAGGATGTGGACACAGATGAATAGTGGAGACCAGAGGAAAAATTAAAATACTGAAGTGAGGTGATCAGCCTGTCTAAAAGAGGTTTTCTAAAAATGTGGGGGTTAAGTATTAATTGGATCATCTTTGGTAGTGCATTCCAGAAAACTGGCGCTGCGCGAGAGAAGTCTTTGAGGCGGAAGTGGGAGGTTCGGATTATGGAGGATATTAGTTTTAAATCAGATGTAGAAAAGAGCGCATGAGTAGGATGATAGAGATGAGGGATGAGATATAAAGGTGTTGCAGAACTGTGGAGAGCTTTGTGGGAGAGAGCGATGTTTATATTGTACTCTGTACCAGATGGGTAACAAGTGCAATGACTGGCACAAAGTGTAAGCATCGGTGTTGCGGCTGGACAGAAACACGTTCCTGGCTGCTTCGCTCAGGACAGATTGGAGAGGAGAAAGTTTGGTGAGAGGCAGACCGATCAGTAGAGAGATACAGTAGTCTAGAGGAGAATGAATAAGATTGACAGTAAAGGGGGCTTTACACGCTACGATATCGTTAATGTTTTGTCGTCGGGGTCAAGTTGTTAGTGACGCACATCCGGCGTCATTAACGATATCGCAGCGTGTGACCCTGACCAGCGACCTTAAGCGACCTCAAAAATGGTGAAAATCGTTCACCATGGAGAGGTCGTCCTAAACTCAAAAATCGGTAAGGGTTGTTTATCCAGGTGGTTCACCGCTCCTGCGGCAGTACACATCACTATGTGTGACACCGCAGGAGCGAGGAACGTCTCCTTACCTGCCGCCGGCCACAATGCGGAAGGAAGGAGGTGGGCGGGATGTTACGTCCTGCTCATCTCCGCCCCTCCGCTTTGATTGGCCGGCCGCTTAGTGACGTTGCGGTGACGTCACTGTGATGCCGAACGTCCCTCCCCCTTGAAGGAGGGATTGTTCGGCAGTCACAGCGACGACGACGACCAGGTAAGTATGTGTGACGCTGCCGTAGCGATAATGTGCGCTACGGCAGCGATCACAAACAAATCACATGCGCGACAGGGGCGGGTACTTACACACTCGCTATCGCTACAAATTGCTAACGATATCGCTACCGTGTAAAGCCCCCTTAAGGGTACTTTCCCACTTGCGTTGTTTTCCTTCAGTCGCAATTCACCCTTTTAGAAAACAACGGAATCCGTTAACGGATTCCGCTGTTTCCCATAGACTTGTATGGATGATGGATTGTGCCAAAAGTACCTGCGTTGCTTCCGTTGGCCGAGTGGAAGCAACGCAGCATGTAACGTTAATTGCTTGCATCAAAAGGACGCCGAGCAGCGGATTCAGTTGCTTCCGTTAAAATTTATGATGGCTCCCTACGGTAGCGGATTCCGTTGCAAAGTGCTTGCGGATGCGTCAAAACGACGCAGCAACGGACCCAGCGGATTTCGCCCAACGCAAGTGTGAAACTAGCCTAAGGGTGCGTGGCCATGATCCGTGTTTGCAGCGTTTTGGATGTAGCGTGTTTTCGCTGCATCCAAAACGCTGCATTGTACAGTATAAGCACCGTGGATGGATTTCTAGAAATCCCGTGCCCACTGTGCTTGTCTGTTCTGCAGCAAACACTGACCTGCGGTGCGGCTTTCCAGACCGCGGCATGTCAATTGTTTGCTGCGGATTCGCATGCGTCCTCCGTAGGGAGAACACAAGTGAAAGACCGTAGCGCACCGAACCCGGATCATGGATACGAACAGCTGCGGTCTCCTGCGGAGGAGACGCGTGGCCCCGCAGGTCAGGACCCGCTGCTTCCAGGACACAGAGTCCTATCGTGGGCACGTACCCTAAGAGTTTTTGCAGATTCAAAAGTGGGAAAAAGTTGGATTTTGGGGATATTTTTTAGATGCAAATGACACGTGCTAGTGAGTGATTAGATGTAGGGAATAAAGGAAAGTTCTGTGTGATATATAACTCCGAGATCGCAGGTATACTGCTTAGTAGTTATGGAAGAACTACCCAAGGAAATTGCTCTATCGGAATGGATTGTGCTTACAGAAAAGTAATGGGTATTATCATTCCACCCAAGTTTACTATTGCTGATACTATTGAATATTATGAAAGCATAAACGAGCATTGAAAACTATATTTTTGGGGGGTGCCTGATGGATATTTCGATCTTTACAAAGAATCAATTACCGGTGGTTTTGTAGACGATGTCACCAACTCATTACATCTCTTTCCTAAGTGCAGGATGATCTGTAAACCAGCCCAGCTCTGCCCACTCGCCATGAGAAATGTGTACCTCGTCTGTACAGAAACTTCACACGCTGCCAAATAATTATTTTGAAGGTTTAAATTGCAGCCTGTCTGGGGAAAAGAAAAAAAAAACGAAAAAAAAAAATCTGGATAGAAGCGAATACTTTTTGGTCACCCTGGCAACCAGTTTCGAGAGTGGAATATAGCGCGGTGTGATTCCAGCCATTACTGAACATGATCATCCTACTGCAGAAGCTCCTCGGCAGGAAGACAAGAAAGCCGGGCCTATTACTTCTACATGGCTGCTGGGGCACTGCATCCGTGTGGCGAGTCCTCAGCAGTGCCGCTATAGTGCGGAGTCGCCTGCGTCCTCTGCTGAAAGGCGCTAAAACAACTCCCGCAGAGAAGACACACAGGGCCTGATTCCGGAGACTTTATCCTACAGTTCCAGAAAATCATTCATTTCCTCTGTGAGAAACTAACATTACAAAAACAATAGCCATCAGTCTGCTTTCACCCTACTATCGAATTTTTTTAAAAGGAGTTGTCCAGAATTTAAAAAAAAAAAAAAAAAAAGTGGCTTACAGCAAAAATTCACAAACTAGATAAAATACAATATTTCTTTTTCTAATAATGCACATGCTCCGGTGGTCCCCGCTGGACTTTGGTTTTATGGAGCAATGACCTGTTGTAAATGGAAGCGACTGCTGAAACCAAATCGCTGAGTAGTGGTGATGGTACCTGGTAGTGACTGCTGAAATCAAGGATTGGCTGCAGTGGTGATGCAGGCTTTAGTTGCAACATCACCAATGCAGCCAGTACACAGAGATCGCAACAGCAGTGGAGAGCCAGCACAGGACAGATGAGGGGGCGAGCAACATCCGATTTTATAATTTTAACCCAGTGCTGGCCAAAAGAGGACGGAACACTATAATTGAAAAATCTATTTCAAAGCAAAACATGGATTTTGGATCTTTTAACTAGTGATGAACGAGCACTACCATGATCGGGTGCTCAGTACTAGTAACTAGTGATAAGCGAGCACTACTATGCTCGGGTGCGCAGTACTAGTAACTAGTGATGAGCAGGCACTACCATGCTCAGGTGCTCACTACTAGTAACTAGTGATGAACAAGCACTACCATGCTCGGGTACTCTGTACTAGTAACTAGTGATAAGCGAGCACTACTATGCTCGGGTGCTCAGTACTCGTAACTAGTGATAAGCGAGCACTACTATGCTCGGGTGCTCAGTACTCGTAACTAGTGATGAGCGGGCACTACCATGCTCGGGTACTCTGTACTAGTAACTAGTGATAAGCGAGCACTACTATGCTCGGGTGCTCAGTACTCGTAACTAGTGATGAGCAGGCACTACCATGCTCGGGTGCTCAGTACTCGTAACTAGTGATGAGCGGGCACTACCATGCTCGGGTGCTCGGTACTCGTAACTAGTGATGAGAGAGCACTACCATGCTCGGGTGCTCGGTACTCGTAACTAGTGATGAGCGAGCACTACCATGCTCGGGTGCTCGGTACTCGTAACTAGTGATGAGCGAGCACTACCATGCTCGGGTGCTCGGTACTCGTAACTAGTGATGTGTGAGCACTACCATGCTCGGGTACTCTGTACTAGTAACTAGTGATGAGCGGGCACTACCATGCTCGGGTACTCTGTACTAGTAACTAGTGATAAGCGAGCACTACTATGCTCGGGTGCTCAGTACTCGTAACTAGTGATGAGAGGGCACTACCACGCTCGGGTGCTCACTACTAGTAACTAGTGATGTGTGAGCACTACCATGCTCGGGTACTCTGTACTAGTAACTAGTGATGAGCGAGCACTACCTTGATCAGGTGCTCAGTACTCCTCATAACTAGTGATGAGCGATTACTACCGTGCTCGGGTGGTCGGTACTCGTAACTAGTGATAAGCGAGCACTACCATGCTAAGTACTTGTACCGAGCAGGGTCGGACGAGCGGACAGACTCCACACGTGTACAAATAAGAGAGAAGTGGAGAGACAAAAAATGGACTGAGCTATGATAAAAGTCTGAGAAAAGTCACTGATGACACTTTTTCTTGCACATGAAAAAAGTGTGAATGAGCATAAAGTCAGACCAAGCAGCCAGTTGCTGCATTCAACCTTACCTTATCACCTGAGCACTACCATGTTCAAGTGCACAAACAAAAATGCTGGAGTTTCTCTGACTTCCATTATACTTGGTACAGGAGTCGAGCATGTCGGAGCATCCAACCTGCTGGTTATGAGCACTGAGCACCTGAGCATGGTAGTGCTCGCTCATCACTAGTTACAAGCACCGGAGCATGGTAGTGCTCGCTCATCACTAGTTATGAGTACCGAGGACCAGAGCATGGTAGTGCTCATCCATCACTAGTTACAAGTACTGAGCACCTGAGCATGGTAGTGCCCGCTCATCACTAGTTACGAGTACTGAGCACCTGAGCATGGTAGTGCCCGCTCATCACTAGTTACGAGTACAGAGCACCCGAGCATGGTAGTGCCCGCTCATCACTAGTTACGAGTACTGAGCACCCGAGCATGGTAGTGCCCGCTCATCACTAGTTACTAGTACAGAGTACCCGAGCATGGTAGTGCCCGCTCATCACTAGTTACGAGTACCGAGCACCTGAGCATGGTAGTGCTCGCTCATCACTAGTTACGAGTACTGAGCACCCGAACATGGTAGTGCCCGCTCATCACTAGTTACGAGTACCGAGCACCTGAGCATGGTAGTGCTCGCTCATCACTAGTTACGAGTACTGACCACCCGAGCATGGTAGTGCCCACTCATCACTAGATTCAGCACTAGATTGAGACTAAATAAAAATCGGTCCTGGAAGAGAAAGAGGCAATTGTGCTCAAAAGTTTACATACCCCGGCAGATTTTTTTGCTTTCTTGGCCTTTTATCAGAGAATATGAATAATAACACAAAATCTTTTTTTCCCCTCATGGTTAGTGGTTGGGTGAAGCCATTTATTGTAAAACTACTGTGTTTTCTCTTTATAAATCATAATGACAACCAAAAACATCCAAATGACCCTGATCAAAAGTTCACATACCCCAGTTCTTAATACCGTGTATTGCCCCCTCTAACATCAATGACAGCTTGAAGTCTTTTGTGGTAGTTGTGGATGAGGCTCTTTATTTTCTCAGATGGTAAAGCTGCCCATTCTTCTTGGCAAAAAGCCTCCAGTTCCTGTAAATTCCTGAATTTTCTTGTATGAACTACACCTCTCCAAATGTAAAGTTTTATTGTTGTGACCAAAAAGTTTGATTTTGGTCTCATTACTCCAAATTACCTTGTAACGGAAGTTTGGAGGCTTGTCTCTGTGCTGTTTGGTGTATTGTAGGCGAGATACTTTGTGGCATTTGCGCAGTAATGGCTTTCTTCTAGCGACTCGACCATGCGCCCATTTTTCTTCAAGTGCCTCCTTATTGTGCATCTTGGAACATCCACACCGCTAGTTTTCAGTGAGTCCTGTATTTCAGCTGATGTTATTTGTGGGTTTGTCTTTGCATCCCAAACAATTTTCCTGGCAGTTGTGGCTGAAATTTTTGTTGGTCCACCTGATCGTGGTTTGGTTTTTACAGAGCCCCTGATTTTCCATTTGTTAATCACAGTTTGAACACTGCTGACTGGCATTATCAATCCCTTGGATATATTTGTGTATCCCTTTCCTGTTTTATACAGTTCAGCTATCTTTTCCCTTAGATCCATTGACATTTCTTTTGCTTTCTCAATGACTCACAATCCAGAAACATTAATGGCTGGATGAAACATACAAGAGTCTGTCTGGATCCCAGAAACTCACTCAGCTTTTATGCACTCACACTGATTACAAGTAAACAGGTCACAGGTGAGGATGTTACCTTTATTAGCCATTCAAACCCATTTGTGTCAACTTCTGTGCATGTTATCAGGCCAAACTCACCAGGGTATGTGAACTTTTTATCAGGGTCATTTGCATGTTATTATGATTTATAAAGAGAAAACACAGTAGTTTGACAATAAATGGCTTCACCCAACCACTAACCATGAGTGGAAAAAAGAATTTGTGTTATCCATATTCTCTGGAATAAAAGGCCAAGAAAGCGAAAAATCTGTAGGGTTTATGTTAACTTTTAAGAACAACTGTATATTACAAAGTTGCTTCTTTTTAGGCCGGGGCCACATGAGGACTATTGCGATCCTCGCATGACACTCGGCTCACGCTGGCAGCACAGTGGGAGCTGAGTGTCATGCGAGTGTCATTGTGACTGAGGTCCAATTGTGCGATCGGACCACAGCTGTGTGGGGCAGGCCGGCACTGCGGAGGCGAGGGCCGGCACTGCGGAGGCGAGGGCCGCCACTGCGGAGGCGAGGGCCGCCACTGCGGAGGCGAGGGCCGCCACTGCGGAGGCGAGGGCCGCCACTGCGGAGGCGAGGGCCGCCACTGCGGAGGCGAGGGCCGCCACTGCGGAGGCGAGGGCCGCCACTGCGGAGGGAAGAAGATTTATCTTCCTGTCTCCTCCGTTGCCGGCTATTGCCATTCTCACTCTACACTCGCGTTACACCAATGTACTGTGAGTGCAGTGTGATTTTTCTCTTGCCCCATAGACTTGAATGGGTTCGAGAGAAACAGAATTGTATTGGACCCGCAGCATGCTGCGACTGTTTTTTTCGGTCTGATTAGGGCTGAGAAAATAATCGCTCATGGGTGCTGGCACATACTGTAGGGTAATATTGGTCCGAGTGGAATGCAATGTTTTATCGCATTGCACTCGCTCTGATTTTCACACCGTGTGTCTTAGGCCATATATGTACTATTGATTTACAGAAAAAAAAATTAATATAACAGCTTCACGTTAAAGATTTAGATAGCTGTAGTAATTAGGACACACACAACCTGTCATACCATTGGTAAATTACTAATTGTAAGCCCAATACTGATCACCGCAACTGCAGACACAAGAAAGAATCAATCAACTGCACCATGGAGACATATGTCAAGAGAAGACTTAACCTGCAAATGACCCTTCATATAACATTTCTACCCATTATTTACACAAGGAGACTATCAGCACCCACGCATAAATCTTGCATTAGGAGCAATTTCAATAGAACTTATTTGTAATTCGGGGTGGGGCGGACCACAGCGTGCGACAAGTGCTGCCGCCAGCAGCTTTACAACATTTGTGGCTAGCGCATCTCACTTACAGTTTAGGAAATGTTGCAATTATGTAATTATTGTTTTTTGCATTGTAAAAGGTTAGATCCTCAGATTATTTTTTTTCATTACTTTTCAGCTAAATCCAAAAGGGGTTGTTGTCCACTATTGCAATCACTGCTACATAAACATTTGAAAAATATTCTGTGGTATACCTTGTATCTACAGAACACCTCCCATAGTTGGTATTGACAGCCATGCACAAAAAAAAAGTGGAAAAATCTGCAGTCCACGTACAGCACTCCTCACTCCACTTTGCATAGGAGAATATTTGCACATGTATAGATACAATATATGGACAAAAGTATTGAGCTCCTTTGACCCAGAGTGTATACATGTCTCGGCTTCAAAGACGCTCCCTGCCCATGATCCGAGGATGATCGGAAGTTGTCATTTCTAAAGCCAGGAGACATAAACCTGGCTTCTGAATAGTGCACATGACCGGAAGTGTGGACAACGTCCGATCATGGGCAGTGAGCATATTTGAAGCCAGGGTGCATGCACCAAGGAGCTTAAAGGTAACCGGTCACCACTTTTTCGGCGTATAAGCTGCGGCCACAACTACCGGGCTCTTATATACAGTATTCTAACATGCTGTATATAAGCGCTCAGGCCGGGGGTATAACATAAAAAAAACACTTTATAATACTTACCTAACGGTCGCACGGTGGGCATTATGGGCGTCTCCGTTGTCCGGTGCCAGCGCCACCTCTTTTGGCCATCTTTGTGCTCCTTCTCTAGCCGCGGTGCATGACAGGTCCGACGTCATCCACACTCACCGGCATTCAGGTCCTGAGCAGGGCAGATCAATTGTACTGCGCATGCTGAGGACCGGCGAGTGTGTATGACGTAGGACGCGTCATATACCCAGGCTTCAGAAAGAGGATGAAGATGGCTGAAAGAGGAGGCACCGGAGGACGAAGATGCCCATCTGAGCCACATCCACTACAGCGACTGGTTTAAGTGAGTATTATAAAGTGTTTTTTATGTTCTACACAGCGGCCTGGGATCTTATATACAACATGTTAGAATACTGTATATAAGAGCCTGGTTGTGGTGGCCTCAGCTGATAGTCCAGAAAAGTGGTGACAGGTTCCCTTTAAAGTCGCTTTGTAGGCTCAGTCACTAATTTCTGACACTCAGGCTCAGTTCACTTTGGCTTTTCTTCTAAAAAGTGGAAGAAAACAGGCCCTCAGCTTTCAAGAAGTCATCTTAAAAGGAAATCTGTCAGCAGGATTTCACCTCCAAACTATTTATATGTGCTCAAAGACAAGTATAGCCAAACCTTTACTTGGCCGATCCTTTCCTCCTAACTAAAAAAGAAGTGTTTGAATTGAAAAATTAGCTTAAGAGCCATTTGTAGATCTCTATCCTCGGTCACTCCAGCTCTATTCTCCACCCAGCACCACCTCCTCCTGTGTAATTGACAGCCTTTATGCTATGTGACTTCAAGCAAAAGAGCCTTTATTCAAGTAGGAAGAGGCAGCGCTAGGCCAGGAATAAGAGCTGGAGTGACGGAGGTTTCAGATCTACCATATCTATTTTTATATTAATTCAAAAGCTGATTTCTCGCTAACAGAGGAACAGACATGCCATGCAAAGGTAGTGCCGTCCTTGTCGTTGAATGAGCTACACGCACAAATAAATAGTCAGAGACAGGAATTCTGCAGACAGGTTCCCTTTAAATAAAAGTAGAACGCAAAATAACCGATACTTTAACAATCTGCATTAAATCACAGTTCTATTCTCGGAATCTTCCATATTTTCTGCTACATTCGAAGCGGAGTTTGTTATAAGACATTCACTGTACAATAATTTTTGGATGTACTGAATAAATAAAAAACCTGGCATGTATAAAATCAACAATATCTAATAATCTTGTACTGATCCTTGGCAACAAGCAGCCACGAGTACTAAAAATAAACACTTGTCCATAAATTATAGGTTGTTTCCTTTCGAGGAAAAAAAAAAAAAAAAAAAAAAGAAAAAAAAAAAAAGGGACGCCTACTCTTTACACCCTTAAGAGAAAAGCCTAATTCCTAGATTTGCTACCTCCTGCAAGGTACAGAACTTTGACCATTCATGACTCATTTTCCAGAAGTCCAGAGTGAAGATTTTTTCTTTTCCTTTTTTTCAGAAAATGCGTAGGTTTTTAGAAATCCGATGAATACAAGACGAAAACAACAACAGCAGCAAAGGACTAAAGTCACAGGACAAATCCCATAAGAATAGCACATCTATGAATGCCCTATATATATACAAGATACAGGAAACACTCGTGCCAAAACCATTCAGCTGAACGCAAGGCATCTTACTGCATTTAAAAGGGACATGACAGTAAGTAGCCTCGTATCCAAAGGATAGGGGATAACTGACTTATCACTGGGACCCCAGAAATCCTCTGACTGGAGCAGGGTCAGACCTCCACTCCATTCATTCAGACAGGGCCGGGGATCAGTGGCATCCCACGAGTCAATTTCCCAATCGACAGATAAAATATAAGCATCCGGGGCATCAAAGTTGAGACACTTCCATTGGATTTGCCTGCGGTTTAGTGAAGACTCTCCCCAAGCAAGCATGGAGATGTAGGAGCATATACCCCATATCCTATGGATAAGGGAGAATATATTGGAAAAGACCCTCTCTCCTGCAGTACACATTCAAAACTGGAGCTCCAATTAACCCTTTTTTGCAAAGCCAGTTTTTACCTTCCTTTTTTCAGATTTGACAAGTATTGCTCAATGTGGCAAGAACTTGTGAACTCAACATCTCCCAGTGATTCTGAGATTGTTTTTTTTCATCATACATAGACTTAGTTTCTGATAAATGTAGGTCAAAATGATTTTTAAAAAAAAAAAAAAAAAAAAAAAAAATATATATATAAAAATATATATTCCCTCTTTCTAGATATATAGACAGAGATATATAATATATACCGTATTTTTCGGACCATAAGACGCACTTTTTTCCCCCCAAATGTTGGGGGAAAGTTGGGGGTGCGTCTTATGGTCTGACTATAGGGCTGCGGCCGGGAACGAGGGTGCTGCGGTGGAGCGGGTCATCGGGGGCACGAGCAGGCAGCAGCAGCGCCTGCCGTGACCACGTGGGCCCGCTCATTACATATGCACGCCCATCCTCCCGCCCATCTCTCAGCGCTGAAGCCGGCACTGACAGGTGGGCGGGAGGATGAGCTGGGACGCGCGCATAGTAAAGAGACGGTCCACATGATCACCCCTGGCAATTACAGCCTGGAGTGATCATGTGCAGCTGTATTCACTGCTCCCCGCGCGTCATCATCAGCGCGGGGCGCAGTGAATCAGTGCACTCACCCGTCCCAGTGTGTGGAGCCGCCCCCCTGTAGCACGCGATGTCTTCCTGTCTGTGGCGGTCAGCTGATCTGTGCCGGTCAGCTGATCGGCACAGACAGGAAGACATCGCGGTGCTGCAGGGGAACGGCTCCACAAACACAGGTCATTGCCGCTGAGAGGAAGATGATCGGTGCTGCAGGGAGTGAGGAAAAGGTGAGTATAAACGTTTGGTTTTTTTTTCTCTGTGCTATAGGATACAGGCCATATACCAGAATGGTATATGAGCACGATGGGGGCATATAGCAGGATGGGAGTATATGAGCAGGATGGATGGGGGGTATATGAGCAGGGTGGGGGTATATGAGCAGGATGGATGGGGGGTATATGAGCAGGATGGATGGGGGGTATATGAGCAGGGTGGGGGTATATGAGCAGGATGGGGGTATATGAGCAGGATGGGGGTATATGAGCAGGATGGGGGTATATGAGCAGGATGGGGGTATATGAGCAGGATGGGGGTATATGAGCAGGATGGATGGGGAAATATCAATAGGATGGATGGGGGGTATATCAATAGGATGGGAGTATATGAACAGGATGAGGGAATATGAGCAGGATGCTGGTATATGAGCAGGATGGGGGTTTATAGCAGGATCATATACAAGGCAGGAGGATCATTACCAGGATGGGGTACCTTAGTAGAGAATTTGGGGACATTACCCCCATAACAGTGTCAGCAGCAGATCCTCGCCCCATAACAGTGTGTCATGACCACATTTTTTTGCTTAACGTTTTATTTTCCTCCTCTAAAACCAGGGTGCGTCTTATAGTCCGAAAAATCCGGTACTTTTTTCTTTTATCCATGTAAATATATACGGTACTTATATAAATATATTTTATATATATATATATATATATATATATATATATATATATATATATATATACATACATATATACACACACATACACATTTTTTTTTAACCTTTTAGGCCCTAGGTCATTATTTTCAGAATCAAGTTGAAACATTAAACTCCAACCACAAAGCAGTGGGGGAAATGAAAATAAAAATTAGGCTAGCTCGCATAAAATGGACTTGAAAAAAGGCGCAATTAGAATAATCAATTGGGTGCAAATAAAAAAAAAAAAAAGGCAACACAAAAAACTCAGTCTTAATTTTTAAAGTATTGTTTTTGGTTAAGATGTTAAAAGGTTTAAAAGTTTACATGCAATATTTATTTTTTTAATTTTCTTTTGTTTACACAAAGTCTAGTTTTTGTTCTGTTTTTAAAGGGACTTCACCTTTGAAGCGAGAAGGGCTTATAGGTCAGAACCCCCGCCCAAAAAAAGACCCAATTTCAAAACTGCACCACTCAATGTATCAAGCCAAATTCAGGAGTTTGTTAATCCTTCAGAAATTAACAGAAAGTGGAATGAAAAAAAAAACCAAAAAACAACAAACACCACATTACTTTTTATTTTTAGTTATTTTTTAACTAAAAAGTTGCTTTAGCACAAAAAATAAATAAATTTAATAATATTCACAAGGGTGAAAGGACCTAACAATTTGTTGTGCAATTTCTGCCGAGCACAGAGATATCCTGTACGAGGTCAAGAAACTACTGCTTGGGTTCAGGGCAGGGCCCATAATGGAAGCAGTGCCATTTCCCTTTTGGAGTGCATTGCGGGTGAAATGTTGATTTTTTTTTTATGGGGCTGGGAAGGGGGGGGGTAAATCTCATGAGCCAAAACTTCAGAACCACCTACCCACCCAGAAGTTAACCAATTCTGGAACTACACACCTAAAGGAATTGATCTAGAGATGGGTTAAATACTTTGAATCCTCAAAATGCTTCACAGAATTTTAGGCAATTAGGCTGTGGAAATAATTAAAAACAACATTTTAGTGGAAAATTTGTAAGTGGTGATAGGAAAGAATGGACCCAAAAATGTGTTACATAATTTATTCTGAATACCCCATATGTGGTTGAAAACTGCTGTTTGGGAACATGTCAAAGCACAGAAGGGGAGGGGAACCATTTCTCTTTTGGAGTGAAACTTTGGATTTCATTGATTGTGGGTCCCACCGGTGGGACTACAACCCCTCTGTACATTATGTTTTGCCCCAACTTGTGGAATATTTTTAATGAAGATGTGAAATAAACGTTTTTTAGTTGAAGATAAGAAGCAGTCCTGGATCTTGTCGCTGGATTATGCATTTTTTTCATATTGCTTTTTTTTTTTTTTTTTTTTTTTAAAGTCTCTTTAGTGCTAGCAGTAACCTCCAACAAGTGACCCCATTCTGGATCCTACATCTCCCAAGGAATTACTCTAGGGGCATAGTGAGTATTTTGTACCCATAGATGCTTCACAAAATTTTATAAAGTTAGGATGAGAAACTCTAAATGTTTTTCCATTTAAATACTGCTTTAGTCCCAAATTTTAAATTTTCACACAAAGCTAACAGAAGAAAATGGACCCCACAATTTGTAATAGTTTCTTTTGACAACAGCATCAGAATCTTATGCTATCCTATGTGTATGTGGGCTCTACAACTCTTTCCAAAGTATGATGTTGGGGAGGAAAGCAGGATTGGGCATGTTTGTTATTAAAGCAGAGAAGTCTTCCTGTGGTTTGTACTCCGCTCTTAAAAGGGAACCTGTCACCACTTTTTTGGCCCATAAGCTGCGGCCACCACCACAGAGCTCTTATATACAGCATTCTAACATGCTGTATATAAGAGCCCAGGCCGGGGGTATAACATAAAAAGCACTTACCTAACGGTCACGCTGTGGGTCTTATGGGCATCTCCGTTGTCCGGTGACAGCGCCGCCTCTTTTGGCCATCTTTGTTCTCCTTCTCTAGCCACGGTGCATGACGCGTCCTACGTCAAACACACTCGCCGGCATTCAGGTCCTGAGCAGAGCAGATCAAAGTATTGTAGTGCGCCTGCGCAGGACCGGCGAGTGTGTATGACGTAGCCGCCTCGTGCACAAAGGCTTCAGAAAGAGGAAGAAGATGGCCGAAAGAGGCAGCGCCGGCACCGGACAACAGAGACGCCCATAAGGCCCACAGCGCGACCATTAGGTAAGTATTATAAAGTATTTTTTATGTTATACCCCCGGCCTGGGCTCTTATATACAGCATGTTAGAATGCTGTATATAAGAGCCCGGTGGTGGTGGCCGCAGCTTATAGGCCAAAAAAGTGGTGACACATGCACACTCGGCCAAACTGAATGTACATGTTTTGGGAGAGTCAACACGAATAGCCATAGGCCAACATTATATTACATTATAATGGCAGGTTATAATATATTATAGCGCTATGTTCATGTCTGGCAGGGATTAGCAATATGCACCCAGAACTGCTTGTGGTTCTGGGTGCATATTGGACCTGACAGGCCCCCTTTAACAAATGGATCTGTTTTGGGGATGAATTTAATTTGCCTTTCCCAAAACAGAACAAACAGGGCAAAATGACATGTGAACACTGCCTACGTGTTTCTGCAGCTTGGACAACGTGAACGCAACGTTATAACTGATTAGTGGTTGCTAAATGACTGCGTTCCCCCAAAATGATGATCCCCGCAAAGAGTCGGAGGACACATAGCTGAATATGGAGGAGTGGTGCTGGTCTAATATAGGTGATCATTAGTGATGGGCGAATAATAACTATTCATGTTCAGATTATTCGTAACGAATCTCAAAGTACTATTTCGGTATTCATCACCAGTAACATCCTAACGCAAGCCAATGGGGAACCCGAAGCATTTTTCTTGAATATTTCTCGGGTTCCCCATTGACTTCAGCTTTTTATTCGTGACTATCACCGGTATAGAACTTTCGCATTCGCTCTGACTAATTTGAACATGAATCGTTACTATTCGCCAATCACTAGTGATCATCTAACTTTTTTTTTTTTTTTTCACTTCCTTGGGGCGATGTGGAGAACCCCTTAAAACGTATCCACGAAAATGACACCTCTTCCATGGTCTTAGGAACCCTAACAAAGCCAAGGAGGACGTTCTTCCTACTAACCCATGCAGAATGCATAATTTATTTTTACATTAACTTCTAGCAATGTAGAAAGAGCTATGGTATAGAAAATTATCAGTTACACGACGTAACAGCCAGTATACACAAGAAAAAAAAAATTAATAACTTCAGTGCCACCTTAAACAGTAGGAAGTGAATAATAGCTGTACTAGACATCACAGCATAGAATTAATCCCTTTAAATCAGGCTGGCGCTCGGAGTAAAGTAAGGATCTAATTGTTGTGTGGTCTGTCAGCCTGGCACTGCAATAGTGCGGTGATACCTGCTATTAAGAGCACGGTTAGCCACAAGGTGATTGCTCCCTGCGAACACGCTGCAGTTAACATCTGGGCACTGCGGCCAGAGCCTTCATTATGTATTCATTATAGAAGATGGCAAAGAGAAGACTGGGGAATGTCTCAATAGACACTGCAAATAAGGGAACTATTAGGCTATGTGTCCACGGTAGAATGTACCTGCGGATTTTTCTGCCTGAAAATCCGCGACTTTCGCGGCAAATCCGCACCCGCGGATTTGCCGCGGATTTTTTTTTTTTTTTTTCCCCATTCAAAACCAAAAATCCGCACCAAATCTGCACCAAACAATTGACATGCTGCAGATTTTTCCGGATCAAAATCCGCGGCAAATCCGCAGCGGAAAAATCCACAGCACGGACACAGCATTTCCAAAATGCCATTGAAATGGCTTGGAAGTGCCGCTGCTGCAGATTTTCGGGAAATCCGCGGCAAATCCGCGGTAAATCCGCGGTAAATCCGCAGCGTGGGCACATAGCCTTACACTATCACAACATTTGTTTCCATATAACTAATAAGACCAGACTCTACATGGAAATCATACGCTGCAAAATCACCTACCATGGAACAGGCAGGATTTTAGGGGATCTCCATCTACACTCCTTCCACCTACTTGGCCAAAGGTGAGCAAGCTAATCTCACTGGGTGGCACTGATATGTGTACGGCATAGAAGACAAATACACCGCAATGCATATAGTCTAGTCTAACCCCTGAAGGTACCGGCGAGATTTCTTTTTGTCTACACTTCTTCCAAGAGCCATCGTTTTATTTTAAGGTTTCCGTCAACATAAGCGTATGAGGGCTTTTTTTATTTTGCAAGACAAGTTGTACTTTTGAATGGCTCCATATAAAGCGCTTCATTTTCCACAGTAAATAAGAAACCAAAGCAAACCCGAAATGCGTCGCTTTTTAGTCTGTTGTACTTCTGACTGACATTGTGAAATATACTTTTGAATGACACCAGTCATGTTACCATGCAATGTGCAAAAAAATGAATATATATCACACGCAAATGTTTTTTTACATAGGTATATGTAATACACACATCATATATATATATATATATATATATATATATATATATATATATATATATATATATATATATATATATATATATATATATATATATATATATATATATATATATATATATATATATATATATATATATATATATATATATATATATATATATATATATATATATATATATATATATATATATACACATACATACATACATACATACATACATACATACATACATACATACATATATATATATATACATACACACAAAAAAGGTATATATAAGGTGTATAATGAATTATTGTTTGCAGGTAATTTCTACCTTGGAAAAAGCAAACCCCAAAAAACATATATCCTGGAAACAAAGATTCAGTGGCCATATTCTCCATTCAGTAGAGAATGGAGAGTATGGTCACACAACTTGCAGATTTTAATTTTAGTGGTTGCTACACGGTATATTCTAAACTTTGTGAAAAAAAACTGCAATTTGGTTTGTGCTGCAATTCTCCAAGAGCTGTATCTTTTTTTATTTTTCCATCAATGGACCTGTAAAGTCTTATTGTTTCTGCACTAAGCTGACTTTTTATTGATACCACTTTTGGGTACATGAAATACATTTTTAATGCATTTTTGGGGGCAAAGTCAGATCCCAAAAAAGGCCTAAAAACAGCAGCTGAAAAACAATATTTTGTCATTCGCTGTATGAGATAAATACGTTTATACTTCATTAGTCTAAGAAATTACACAGGCAGCAATACCAATTTTTTTTGCCGCATTATTTACATTTTGGGGGATAAAAGCAAGGATATAAAATATAATATAATATTATATATATAACACACACACACGTATATAATATATTTATTTTTTTTTTCTACGTACTTACATTTTTTTTTAATAGGATCTCTTTGGAGTAGAGTTGAGGGAGTACCTAACTTTTCGTACTCGCTATACTCATGACTACTGTCTAATACTCGTGTATTCATTCCGAATAGCGTGTGCAATGCATTGTCAATGGGAAAAACTCACAAAGTAACGAGTAACTGGAATGCCGTACTTTTCATGTGAGTAGCAAATAGTGCGAAATTCGGGTTACTCGTTACATTGCGAGTTTTTCCCCATTGACTTGCATTGCACACGCTATTCGGAATGAATATGCGAGTAGTAGACAGTACTCGTTAGGAGTATAGCGAGTACAAATAGTTAGCTACTCTCTTAACTCTACATAGTAGACGTCAGTCAGCAATCTCTTGTGGGCTTCTATAATCACACTGTGATACTTAAGTATTATAATGTACTGTAAAATTACAGATCTCCAAAGCAATAATATACCATGGCAGACATTGTGACATTCAGAAAAACTCAGCTATCATGGCATCCTATTAGCCCCCTTCAATTGCATCACGAGGGGTGGCAATGGGCTCCAGAATGATGGCTGCCATCTTTGAGGCCTTATGAGTGCAGCAGTCACTGTGACTGTAGTATTTAAGAGGTTAAACTGATGCGATCAGCAGTTGTGCACGGTTGCCAAGGGGTTAAATTTCTACTCTGCAGGTGGCCATGTGCCAAAAAGTGATTTATGTTCCAGCAATACAGGGATCGGCCTATTGTTCGGTCTATCCAAATCTTCACACAAGAGGCAGAAGAAAGTTAAGGTGTTTCTCGCGTTATTTATAGAGCGCCCCTCTAAATATAGAAGGCGGCAGGTACAGGGGAATATGTCAGCTCATTCGGCATTTATGCAATACACCAAATAGCGAGTCCTGCTCCTTCAATAACTGGCTATATGGGCCGTTCAGAGGTGTATACCTTTACATGGCAATAAATGGACTTTAGAGGTTATTAACACATTGTACTTCACTGTAATAGTGAAATTAGTTAACGCATTTTGCGAGTTTTTGTCTCTTATTGATGTGTCATGTTTTAAATAAAGCTTCATGTTTTTGATACTTCCTATTATTTGGCTTTGACAAAACTTTATTGATATGGTCATCTACGGATCACTTGTTTTTTATGCATTCCCGCACTGGAAAAGCACTAAAACACCTGCATTTTGTACATGGACATGTTGTAAATATGAAACATGTACAGGGCACATCAAAGCGCCCCTGCACAGGATTGCATTGTCGGCCTGTGTGGATGACAACGATCGCAGCAGAGAGGAGGCGCCGGATCCGAGAGCAGTGGCACCCATCAAACTGGACCGCCCCTAGGAGAGTATTATACATTATACAGTGCGGCCTGGGCTCCTATATACAGTACTCTGGAATGCTGTATATAAGGGCTCACGGTGGTGGCTGCAGCTTATAGGGTACAAATCTGGTGACAGGTTCCCTTTAACACATTTTCAAGAAACTTTCAGAAACCTTTTTATTTTAGAGACAGATTTCAAGCATTTTTAGGGGCGCATATACTGCACATGCCTCCCAAACACACAAAATTCCCCCATTTTTTTAAAAAAAATGTACCCCTTAAGGACTAGGCCATTTTATATTTTTGTGCTTTAGTTTTATCCTCGCCTTCTTTCAAGAACCCCAAGCATTTTCTGTTTCCGTGCTGTATCTCCCGCTTGGTTGGAGTGTGGCTCCTTACACACTGGATATACCTATATTGTGGCGAGCCAGTTTTTTTACTTTTTATATTTCTAGCCGTATAATTTCTTTTTTTTGCAGAATGTGTTGTATGTACTTTTCAATGACTCCATCAATTTTACCAAAGTACTGTAAGACAATTCTAAGTGCAACAAAAAAAAAAACCAACGCAATTGTATTTCAGGTTTTGTGATTTTATAGCAAATTACCCAGCAAATATGATTCTGCAGATCAACAACAATGACGGCGATGCCAAACTGTGTCGAAATTCATGTTTACATTCCTTTTTGTATTTATTTGGTGTAGCCTGCTTTTTTCCCACCTAAAATGCATGAAAAAAGCATGCAAAAAAAAAAAAAAAAAAAAAAAAAACCCACAAAAAACAAGGCAAAACAAAGCAGCAAAAAACATGTGGCAAAAACGCACTGAAAAATAAAAAAAAAAAAAAGAAAGCAGAGTTTTTCCTGCCAAGAGATGCAGACGTGGTGCGGACATTTCTGCAATGGCGTCACAAAAGGATGAGAGGGAACCGTGGTGGTATCAAGGATGCCACCATTGGTGCTAGCAGCGGGTTATCAGCTGTATGGAGGTCACGTCCAAAACAGAATGTGCAAAAAGCGCTGGATCACGTATTAGCCCGATCTGTTGCACAACGCGAGACCACCTGCAGCCAATGGACCTTACAAACCTTTCTCTATCATTTTGATGAGAAAAAGCTATCCTCCAGGCAATTTGTGGCCGCTTACCGAATAAAGGGCCATTCATATAACCAAAAAGATTAAAAAAAAAAAAAAAAACAGAAAAAAAAAAAAACAAAAAACAGTACAAACTCCTCCCAAAATGGCAAAAACAAAAACTAGTTTTGCTTTACTATTAGTACATTAAACAGGATTTATGTGGTAAAAAAACCCACCATTTTTTGTGGAGATCACTGGCTTCTAAGGTACACGCATCATCCATACTCAAAATCATGGATGCTGAAATTTGTGTGCGTTTTGGTTGATTAAAGGGAACCTGTCACCAGATTTGGGACTTATAAGCTGCGGCCACCACCACCGGGCTCTTATATACAGTTAGGTCCAGAAATATTTGGACAGTGACACAAGTTTTGTTATTTTAGCTGTTTACAAAAACATGTTCAGAAATACAATTATATATATAATATGGGCTGAAAATGCACACTCCCAGCTGCAATATGAGAGTTTTCACATCCAAATCGGAGAAAGGGTTTAGGAATCATAGCTCTGTAATGCATAGCCTCCTCTTTTTCAAGGGACCAAAAGTAATTGGACAAGGGACTCTAAGGGCTGCAATTAACTCTGAAGGCGTCTCCCTCGTTAACCTGTAATCAATGAAGTAGTTAAAAGGTCTGGGGTTGATTACAGGTGTGTGGTTTTGCATTTGGAAGCTGTTGCTGTGACCAGACAACATGCGGTCTAAGGAACTCTCAATTGAGGTGAAGCAGAACATCCTGAGGCTGAAAAAAAAGAAAAAATCCATCAGAGAGATAGCAGACATGCTTGGAGTAGCAAAATCAACAGTCGGGTACATTCTGAGAAAAAGGAATTGACTGGTGAGCTTGGGAACTCAAAAAGGCCTGGGCGTCCACGGATGACAACAGTGGTGGATGATCGCCGCATACTTTCTTTGGTGAAGAAGAACCCGTTCACAACATCAACTGAAGTCCAGAACACTCTCAGTGAAGTAGGTGTATCTGTCTCCAAGTCAACAGTAAAGAGAAGACTCCATGAAAGTAAATACAAAGGGTTCACATCTAGATGCAAACCATTCATCAATTCCAAAAATAGACAGGCCAGAGTTAAATTTGCTGAAAAACACCTCATGAAGCCAGCTCAGTTCTGAAAAGTATTCTATGGACAGATGAGACAAAGATCAACCTGTACCAGAATGATGGGAAGAAAAAAGTATGGAGAAGAAAGGGAAGGGCACATGATGCAAGGCACACCACATCCTCTGTAAAACATGGTGGAGGCAACGTGATGGCATGGGCATGCATGGCTTTCAATGGCACTGGGTCACTTGTGTTTATTGATGACATAACAGCAGACAAGAGTAGCCGGATGAATTCTGAAGTGTACCGGGATATACTTTCAGCCCAGATTCAGCCAAATGCCGCAAAGTTGATCGGACGGCGCTTCATAGTACAGATGGACAATGACCCCAAGCATACAGCCAAAGCTACCCAGGAGTTCATGAGTGCAAAAAAGTGGAACATTCTGCAATGGCCAAGTCAATCACCAGATCTTAACCCAATTGAGCATGCATTTCACTTGCTCAAATCCAGACTTAAGACGGAAAGACCCACAAACAAGCAAGACCTGAAGGCTGCGGCTGTAAAGGCCTGGCAAAGCATTAAGAAGGAGGAAACACAGCGTTTGGTGATGTCCATGGGTTCCAGACTTAAGGCAGTGATTGCCTCCAAAGGATTCGCAACAAAATATTGAAAATAAAAATATTTTGTTTGGGTTTGGTTTATTTGTCCAATTACTTTTGACCTCCTAAAATGTGGAGTGTTTGTAAAGAAATGTGTACAATTCCTACAATTTCTATCAGATATTTTTGTTCAAACCTTCAAATTAAACGTTACAATCTGCACTTGAATTCTGTTGTAGAGGTTTCATTTCAAATCCAATGTGGTGGCATGCAGAGCCCAACTCGCGAAAATTGTGTCACTGTCCAAATATTTCTGGACCTAACTGTATAGCTTTCTAACATACTGTATATAAGAGCTCTGTCCGCTGTGTAGATTGTAAACATGACTGTATAATACTCACCTAAACGGTCGGTGCGGCGCAGATGGGTCAGATGGCTATCTCCGTTCTCCGGCTGCGGCGCCTCCTCTTTCAGCCATCTTTGTCCTCCTTCTTCTGAAGCTGGGGTGCATGACGCGTCCTACGTCATGCACACAGGCCGGCATTAAGGTCCTACGCAGGCGCACTTTGATCTGCCTTGAGCAGGACAGATCATAGTATTGTAATGCACCTGCGCAGGACCTCAATACCGGCTAGTGTGCATGACATAGGACTCGTCATGCACCCCAGCTTCAGAAGGAGGACAAAGATGGCCGAAAGAGGAGGCGCTGCACCTGGAGAACGGAGATAGCCATCTGACCCATCTGCGCCGCACCGACCGTTTAGGTGAGTATCAAAGTGATTTTTACGTTCTATACAGCGGCCTGGGCTCTTATATACACCATGTTCAAATGCTGTATATAAGAGCCCAGTGGTGGTGGCCGCAGCTTATAAGCCCCAAATCTGGTGACAGGTTCCCTTTAAGGCTGTGTTCCCGACATTAGCATCTTGCAATTCTAGCAAAGTGGATGGTGTATATAAAAATCTCATGGCTACTATGTTTTTGTGTATTGCAGCATAAACTGACCCGAGTTGCGTGTTTCAAATATGTAACATGTCAATTTTTGTAGTGGGTAAGCAAAGTTTTATGTGTGTCTTTTTCTCAGAAAAATGCGTTTGATGCATAAAATCTGCAGGTGAAACAAAAAACAAAAAAAAACATGAAATGTGTACATGACTATCAGTAAAGTTCTGTCAAAGCCAAAAAAACCCCAAAAGTATGACAAACAAAGCAGCATTCTTTACTTCGTCATGCCAAAAAGAAAGCAAAAAAAAAACAAACTAGTGTTAACAATGCAATAAAAACTAATGGGGGAAAAAAAAAAAAACACGCTAAAATGCAATTAAAAAAATTCGCAAATAGCTATTTCACTTAAAAGGTGCAGGAAATCTGCAACATCAAAAACATGAAATACTCATGGCGAGAACGTAAGGCTAGGTTCACACATGTTCGGACATTCTGTTCTAGAAACGGACAAGTGGGATTCACGCGTCGAAAATGACGCAAAGAAAAGCAGAAACGCCTCATTGATTATTATGGAGGACGTCTGGGTTTCGGTATGTGCTGGGTTTTAAAAAGGAAGATAAAGTCCATCATGCAAAACCATTCTCTTGCCTGTTCTAAAAAAAAATAAATATAAAAGCTGAGGACAAAAATAGGGTCTTACCAGATATTAAAATCGCGGTGTGTAAAAGTTTACATTCACCTTGTAAGGCTGTGAGGGTCACAACCACCAAGCAAGCATAAAGACAATGGTGGCAGCCACAGCCCCATGTGGAGGAATCTTCAGTGCTGGAGAGAAGTGGGGGTTAATGCCGCGCTGTCGCCAAGAAGGAGGGAAAAAAACAATTTTTGATTTGATAGTAAAAATGTTTTATTCCATAGATCAACACATTTCCGGACCAAAAAAAAAAAAAAGAAGAAAAATCAACAATACATGATACTTTTATTATGCTTTTTTCTTTTTTGGTCCTGAAGAAGTGGACTCGAGCCCTGAAACGCGTTAATAAAAATGCTTTATTCCAGAGGTTTACGCGTTTCAGGGCTCAAGTCCCCGTCTTCAGGACCAAAAAAGAAAAATCAAATAAAAGTATCATGTATTGTTGATTTTTCTTTTTTTTTTTGGTCCTGAAATGTGTTGACCTATGGAATAAAACATTTTTATTATCAAATCAACAATTTATTTTTCATTCTTCTTGGTGACAGCGAGGCATTAACCCCAACTTCTCTCCAGCACTGAAAAAAAAATAAAAAATTATTATATATATATTTTTTCATATTTATTTTTTTCAGTGCTGGAGAGGAGAAGTGGGGGTTAATGCCACGCTGTCGCCTAGAAGGAGGAAAAAAACAATTGTTGAGTTGATGATAAAAATGTTTTATTCCATAGGTCAACGCATTTCAGGGCTCAAGTTCCCTTCTTCAGGACCAAAAAAGAAAAAAAGAATAAAAAAAGCAATAATATGTGATACTTGTATTGTTAATTATTTCTCTTTTTTTGGTCCTGAAGAAGGGGACATGAGCCCTGAAACGCGTTGACCTAGGGAATAAAACATTTTTATCAAATGAACTATTTTTTTTTCCTTCTTGGCGACAGCGTGGCATTAACCCCCACTTCTCTCGAGCACTGAAAAAAATAAATAGAAAAAATAAAACAAACTAATAATTGTCCTGACAATCAGTGAGGTCCTTTGGCTTTGGTTATGCAATAGATTAGTTTTGGACATGAGATCCGTTATTCTGCTCCGAAAACAGAACAGATAAACTGACTTCCCAAATGCAGGTGTGAACACCGACAATTCAGACATTTGTGAAACACGGTCAGACTATGGACTGCAATACATGGACTGACCGCGGGTCTCCTGACCTGACCCTGACAGCCTCATAAGATGATGTGGACCAGTTTACATCAGGTCGGCAGACCCGCGTCCGGTCCGTACTGACACAAACCGTATTTCACAGATTCTAAATGAGGCATAAACAGGGTCTTCATCTCAACTAATTAAACAGCATAAACAACCCAAAATATAGCTTCTATATTTCGGAAATTTTATGCCGTTATATGGCAGTAATCACAACATTCATGTTATACTAACATTTCATTTCGCTTATTGCAATGAATGAATGAAATCGGTGGCTGTCATTTCTACATCAGACCGAGCACTGTGCAGATAGGGAAATCTGTGGCAGGTCTAAATTCTGATACACATTTCTTTTTTTTTACACCAAGTGAACGGGATAGGTTAAAATGCCATTCACCGACGTTGTACTGTACTGTCTCCGAACTAAAGTCCTAGGAGGAAAATAAAAAGACGAGGCTAAAACAAGTAAAAAAGCCTGCGGAGAAGAAGCTCCAGGAGAAAACACAGCTAATGCTTTCCTGAAGTGTCTTCATCTGGAAATACTCGGCAGGTACACCAGCGTCTTAAAAACATTGTGCGCACACACCCCAATAGCCATCATTCCCCCTCCAGGCCTACAGAGTGATTCCAACACGGGGCCAGCCATGGTGGCCCATATTCATTTCCTGCTCCCAAACAAAGTCAAGCACAATCTGCCCCAAAATCCAGCAGATAGTCCATATTTAAAGGCCCCGAGTTCTCGCACCAGGAGAAGCAATGCCGATCCGCAGCTGCCGACACATAACCGGGAAAAAAACTCCTGAAAGATACCATAAGGTCATTGTCATAATTGCTTTGGATTTCCAGCGCTGATTTCCGAACCAAGAGAAGAAATAGGCTATGTGCCCACGCTGCGGATTTACCGCGGATTTTGCCGCAGATTTGCCGCGGATTTCCCAAAAATCTGCAGCAGCGGCACTTCCAAGCCATTTCAATGGCATTTTGGAAATGCTGTGTCCATGCTGCGGATTTTTCCGCTGCGGATTTGCCGCGGATTTTGATCCGGAAAAATCTGCAGCATGTCAATTGTTTGGTGCAGATTTGGTGCGGATTTTTGGTTTTGAATGAGGAAAAAAAAAAAAAATCCGCATCAAAATCCGCGGCAAATCCGCGGGTGCGGATTTGCCGCGAAAGTCGCGGATTTTCAGGCAGAAAAATCCGCAGGTACATTCTACCGTGGACACATAGCCATAGTCAGGAAAGATCCAACAATGTGCTGCAGAAAAAATAAATCTGTGCGGAGGTACGAGAGCATCTGAGGACTGGAATATCTGCAGCACCGTCTGGAAGGGATTTGCTTGAATTGAATTATTTGATAATCAGCACATTTCAACATGAAAATGGAGAAATTATGCAAATATCATTTACATATAGGTCTAAGAATATGTTGCATATGTCAATTTATTAACTTTTTGATGAAAAAGGCTTGTACAACCCTTTATTAATAGCACCCCAAAAGCGGCAAACTTTAAAGAGGTCAACTACTCGTACAACCCTTCCTCTATCAGAATGTTTGCCCCCATTAAAGAGGTTGTCCATTGCTTGAAGAACCCCCAGTCCCCTTGTTCACCTCAGTTAAAATAAATAAGCCTATACTCCCCTTCAGTGCTGGCATGGTTCCAGTAATGTCTGAAGCCACGTTCCAAGTGATATTGTTATGATATGTGAGCCCCGCCACCAATCAGTGCCCGGCGCTTGTCACCCCACCATCGGACGTTTCAGCAGGAAGTCAGTGCTGCGCTCACATTCTGCTCAAAATGTCCAAAGGCGGGGAGACAGGCGCCGAGCACTGATTGGTTGCAGGACTTGTGCATCATAACACTATCACATGGGCGCTTCGAGCGTGGCTTCAGATATTGCTGGAACCACACCGAAACCAGAGGAGAGTATAGGCTTATTTAGTTTTACAGGGGTGAACAAGGGGAATGAGAAGGGATTCTTCAAATAGTAGACAAACCCTTTAGCATAACTCACTTATGTTGCAACAAAATATTTCCAGGGGTGTACTGACTTTAGTAATATACTGTATATATGTTGGCTGCCAATGTCCCTGCTGGTGCCGCAGCCACTAAACAATATGATGGAGCAGAGGTATCCGCTGTTTGCACCCGGCTCCTGCCAAAGCCGATAACAGCCGATCCGTGAGGGTGACGGATCTCACCCCCCCCATTTATCAAATACCAATGACCTAAAGATAATCGTAGAAAATATATGACATTATACACAATCGCACACCGCAGAGCAGATTTACTTAACCGCCTTCTATCCTGCAAGACGTGCACACTGTTGCTGCTTATGTCATTTTGTAACGCGTCTCCATTATGATTCTGTCTTTGTTGAAGTGGATAAATTATGCTTCTCACATCTCTGTGTGGGCGCGCGGTGCCTGCAGCACTCGCTCAGGAGTTGGGGCACTTGAGCTGAGCAATGGCCTACATGATGTGTTTTGTACATTTACTGTTCGCAGCCTTCCCATCCCATATTCATTTCAGAAATGTCACACGAGCGGTATAAAACCATACAGATTTTAATAGGAATCCTGCTCGGCATTGAAGACGAACATAAGCAAAGCGAAGGCGGATGGAAATCCATTTTATTTTATAGGGTACAAGGCCATAGAAATGTTACTATACCCGTGATCCAGATGGGAACATGAGGTCTCAGACTGGCTTGTTTGGGGTTTTTTCCCCTCATCTGGTAATACAAATAGGGTTTGGATCACTCAAGTCAGTTTAGGAAAGGGCTCGTCCGCTACGGATTCTTTTTGCTTTTTTTAAGTAGAACCTTGGTGCTCAAATATATTAGGAAAAAAAATAAAAATAAAAAAAATGAATAATAATTTTTATATTATACATAAAAAATTATATTTTATATATATTATAATTATATATATATATAAATTATATTTATATATATATATATCTATATATATAATTGCCTTATTCTGTCTATCTGTCTGTCATGCTCCGAAATTGTGTCCTTACGGTGACACAAAGCTGATTGGCCGCTGGGCTCGCCATGGCCCCGCCCCCCCACACGGATTGGCCTCTCGCCCCGGCTCTCTGCAGGCCCCGCCCCCCTCACGCAATGCACGCTCGCTCTGGCCCAACTGACACGGAGCTCCGATTCCCAGGTGAGTACACACACATCAGATCACACTCACTCTCACACACACCTCACACATCACAACATCCTGGGATATCGCTTGCTTCTACACCGGCTCCGTCAGGATCCCAGCAGCGCCAGACATAACCTTGCAATGCTGGGATCTTGACGGAGGCTGTGAACGCTGGTAACCATTATACACATCGGGTAACTAAGGTCCCTTAGTTACCCGATGTGTATCATAGTTACCAGTGTACACCGGCTCACACTCACTCTCACACACACCTCACACATACATCACATCGCATCCACACATCAAGGTCCTGCAGCGGCGGAACATACACACACAACAGCACACACACACATACACACACAAATCAGATCACACTCACACATCACATCGCATCCACATACTCACAACATCCTGGGATATCGCTTGCTTCTCGGCGGCGATACTGTGCTGTGAGCTTCCAGGACCTGACGGAGGATCACATGGCCAGAAGCATGTGATATCTCCGGATGTTGTGAGTATCAGCGCGTATGTGCGATTTCGTCAGTGTCTGTGTGTGTGAGTGGATGCGATCGGGTGTGTGTGAGTGGATGCGATCGGGTGTGTGTGAGTGGATGCGATCGGGTGTGTGTGAGTGGATGCGATCGGGTGTGTGTGAGTGGATGCGATCGGGTGTGTGTGAGTGGATGCGATCGGGTGTGTGTGAGTGGATGCGATCGGGTGTGTTTGAGTGGATGCGATCGGTTGTGTGGGTGAGTGGATGCGATCGGTTGTGTGGGTGAGTGTATGCGATCGGTTGTGTGGGTGAGTGTATGCGATCGGTTGTGTGGGTGAGTGTATGCGATCGGTTGTGTGGGTGAGTGTATGCGATCGGTTGTGTGGGTGAGTGTATGCGATCGGTTGTGTGGGTGAGTGTATGCGATCGGTTGTGTGGGTGAGTGTATGCGATCGGTTGTGTGGGTGAGTGTATGCGATCGGGTGTGTGTGAGTGTCGGCAGAGGAGCACGGCGTGCTGGAGGAGGCTGGGAGCAGAGAGGCTGATCTTGGGGAGGCTGGGAGGGGGAGGCTGATGCTGGGGGAGACTGGGAGGGGAAGGCTGATGCTGAAAGAGGCTGGGAGGAGAGAGGCTGATCCTGGGGAAGGCTGGGAAGGGGAGGCTGATGCTGAGGGAGGCTGGAAGGAGAGAGGCTGATGCTGGGGAAGGCTGATGCTGAGGGAGGCTGGGAGGGGAAAGCTGATGCTGGGGAAGGCTGGGAGGACGGAGGCTGGGAGGAGAGAGGCTGATCCTGGGGAAGGCTGGGAGAGGGAGGCTGATGCTGGGGGAGGCTGGAAGGAGAGAGGGTGATGCTGGAAGGACAGAGGCTGATGCTGGGGGAGGCTGATGCTGGGGGAGGCTGGGAGGACGGAGGCTGGGAGGAGAGAGGCTGATCCTGGGGAAGGCTGGGAGAGGGAGGCTGATGCTGGAGGAGGCTGGAAGGAGAGAGGCTGATGCTGGGGGAGGCTAGAAGGAGAGAGGCTGATGCTGGGGGAGGCTGATGCTGGGGGAGGCAGGCTGGGAAGAGAGAGAGGCTGGGAGGAGAGAGGCTGATGCTGGGGAAGGCTGGGAGGAGAGAGGCTGATGCTGGGGACAGAGAGGAGAGGCTGATGCTGGGAGGAGAGAGGCTGATGCTGGGATGAGAGAGGCTGATCCTGGGGAAGGCTGGGAGGGGGAGGCTGAGAGAAGAGAGGCTGATGCTGAGGGAGGCTGAGGCTGGGGTAGGCTGGGAGGAGAGAGGCTGATGCTAGGGACAGAAAAGGCTGATGCTGTGAGGAGAGAGGCTGATGCTGGGAGGAGAGAGGCTGATGCTGGGAGGAGAGAGGCTGATGCTGGGAGGAGAGAGGCTGATGCTGGGAGGAGAGAGGCTGATGCTGGGAGGAGAGAGGCTGATGCTGGGAGGAGAGAGGCTGATGCTGGGAGGAGAGAGGCTGATGCTGGGAGGAGAGAGGCTGATGCTGGGAGGAGAGAGGCTGATGCTGCGGGCAGAGAGGCTGATGCTGCGGGCAGAGAGGCTGATGCTGCGGGCAGAGAGGCTGATGCTGCGGGCAGAGAGGCTGATGCTGCGGGCAGAGAGGCTGATGCTGCGGGCAGCATGGGGAATGGAGCACGATGGGGGGTGCGCAGCATGGGGGATGGAGCACGATGGGGAGTGCGCAGCATGGGGGATGGAGCACGTTTGGGAGTGCGCAGCATGGCGGATGGACCACGTTTGGGAGTGCGCAGCATGGCGGATGGACCACGTTTGGGAGTGCGCAGCATGGCGGATGGAGCACGTTTGGGAGTGAGCAGCATGGCGGATGGAGCACGTTTGGGAGTGAGCAGCATGGCGGATGGAGCAAGTTTGGGAGTGCGCAGCATGGCGGATGGAGCAAGTTTGGGAGTGCGCAGCATGGCGGATGGAGCACGTTTGGGAGTGCGCAGCATGGGGGATGGACTACGTTTGGGAGTGCGCAGCATAGCGGATGGACCACGTTTGGGAGTGCGCAGCATAGCGGATGGAGCACGTTTGGGAGTGCGCAGCATAGCGGATGGAGCACGTTTGGGAGTGCGCAGCATGGCGGATGGAGCACGTTTGGGAGTGCGCAGCATGGCGGATGGAGCACGTTTGGGAGTGCGCAGCATGCCGGATGGTGCACGATGGGGAGTGCGCAGTATGGCGGATGGAGCACGTTTGGGAGTGCGCAGCATGGCGGATGGAGCACGTTTGGGAGTGCGCAGCATGGCGGATGGACCACGTTTGGGAGTGCGCAGCATGGCGGATGGAGCACGTTTGGGAGTGCGCAGCATGGCGGATGGAGCACGTTTGGGAGTGCGCAGCATGGCGGATGGAGCACGTTTGGGAGTGTGCAGCATGGGGGATGCAGCACGATGGGGGGTGCGCAGCATGGGGGATGGAGCACGATGGGAGGTGCACACCTCCCCCCAACACACACACACACGCGCACTGCACAACACACACACACTAGGAATCACAAACAACGCCCTACACAGACACCCACACACACAGACAACGCTGCACACACAAATATACGCACATACCGCACAACACACACATTGCTCAAAACATACCTCCCCCCAAAACACACCACACACACACAAACCGCACAACACACACACACACGCTACAGACACACAGCGCTCCACAAACAACGCAACACACATACAACACCGCTCTCACCCCCCGCGACACTCAGAACATGTACAGCGACCTACACAAACACTTGGTAACTACACACAACAACATCTATATAACAAAAATCATACATGAACTACACAATACGTAAATTCTAGAATACCCGATGCGTAGAATCGGGCCACCTTCTAGTATATATATATATATATATATATATATATATATATATATATATATATATATATATATATATATATATATATATATATATATATATATATATACACACATATACACACATTATATATATATACATACATACATATATATACACACACACATATACATAATAGAGATAGATAGATAGATAGATAGATATATATATATTTATTTTTTTTACAGCTACACATTACGTTGGAGGTGCAAAACAAGGAAAGGGTTTTGAACTCTGTAAATTATAAGATGGATGGACATGTAAAAAAGGTTGTCTGGGACTTTGCTGATGTATCCTGTAGATAGGTCATCAACGTTAATGTCTGGTATATACGAGACTTTAAAATTTAAAAAAAAGGTGCCTAAACACTAGCAGGAAGTAGTTGCTAACTTGCTACCTACCTACCTGCCCTGTTGTGCCCGGCACCGTTCTTTGCCAGCACAGACCGCTCCTGACGGCCATTCAGCTGCTTCCGCTAACATCACTTCAGAAGAGCAGAGGTTTCTCATCCACTCTGCTCTGTAGACGGAGCGAGACAGCCGACGTCATGGTGAACGACAGCCGGATCCCCCAGTTTGATAGCTAGCCCCCCGTTGCCTATCAGCATAGTGTCGGCTGGCCCACCCAGTCTACAGAGCAGAGCAGAAAAGAGGCCTCCACTTTGTTGACGAAGCCACTGTATCCCTGGCAGGAGCGGTCTGTGACTGTTCTGTGCTGGTGAAAAACAGTTCAGGGCACCACGGGCAGGTAGATAGAGACTAGCTGTCTGTTAGTGCTTAGGTGCATTTTTTTCTTCTTAAAGGGGTGGTTCACCCATATTTTTTATTGTCTAGATCGATATTATATTGAGAAACAATGTTTCTCTCAAATACCTTATGTTGTCAATAGTGCCTGTGAGAGGCGCTATTGCAGACCGCTGCTCCCCGTTCAGTGACGTACCCGTCCAATGCTGCCACGTCACATCCGTGCGGCCGGCTACAGTCTTCTTCCAGACTCTGAGCTGTGAGCGGCGTTTCACCGCTTGTCACAGCCCATCTGCTCCTCCCTCCTCCTCCCTCCTCCTCCCTCCTCCTCCCTCCTCCTCCCTCCTCCTCCCTCACAACATTTCTCCATCTTCTCCATTTTCAGTCTGCAGAAATTGGGTTGATGCGCGATGTATTCCACGCATCCATAGACTGCAATGGGTGAATCTGGTCCAATTTGCACGTCAAATCACAGCATGCTGTGGATTTTTTCATACCAAATTGCTATGAGAAAATAAACATTGATCAGCACTACCCCATAGCATAACATTGTTCCACCTACTAGCAGTTAAAAAAAAAAATGAAAAAAAAAGACACATATTGGATACCTCTCTTCCGATTAGTACGGTGATGTGAGCGAGCCCTAACTCTGATGACCCCTTGGTATTCTCTCAAGCAGCTTCAAAGCGTAATTATTGCCTCATCAAGAATTAATTTGTGGTATCACCGGCCTACACGCATGTTTTGCAGAGGCAGTGTTGGTAGACATCCATACAGTGCTCAGCCCAATTACACAACTGTTCTCAGCCAGAATATGACAAGAATCACTCAACTATGTAAACGGACGCAGCAGTCCATCATTACTTTAAACACAAGAAGGCCATTCAATCAGGAAAATTGCTAGAACCTTAAAGTTATTTTTAAGAACAGTCATAAAAACTATCAATCATTATGATGAAACTGGCTGATGAGGACCGCCCCAGGAACAGAAGATCAAGTATTACCATTGCTGCAGAGGATAAGTTCATAACAAAATGACTGCCTCAGAAACCGCAAATTGATGACCACTCAATTAGTAGCCCTTATAAATGATGGACAGACATGTCTTTTTTTTATATGAAGACCACCATGGGCCCATTTTAAAGTAATGAAAAACTGGAGAACAATCCTGTCAACAGATCTGCATAAAACACAACAAAAAAATTCTATAAAATGCCAACCATACATTAAAAGGTAAACTATATGTGAAAGAACACGTTAATAAATCTTCTACATAACACTTACATATTACATACACCAGTTGATAGCCAAAAACCATAAAATTAACTCTTTTTTTTTTTCTCATCTGATGACTACTTTGTTCCTGTCACTGTATGTCTGCATGAAATCCTATAGGCCAGAAATCCTGTCATCCCTATGACTGAATTTTCATCTCATGGCTACAGACAGCTCAAGAACACGTCCAAAGGGGATGGAAATGTTGGCAGTTTTGTGTCTGGATTAAAAAGGTGCGGATTTTAATACTCCCAGCGCGCCACTTCCCGTTACAAATTAATATAAGAGATTGGAATCTGTAGCAAAAAAAAAAAAAACTAAAAAAAAAAAAAAAATCACGTATTACACATGTAGATATAGATATTATATAGAGATATAGATTATATATATATATATATATATATATTATATATATATATATATATATATATATATATATATATATACACATATACATAGATAGATAGATCTATACACACACACCTCTCTGTTGTGGAGATATTAAAGTATTTGGCAACCATTGAGTTAAAAGAAAAAAGTTGACTCATTTGTTGCCAAATACTTTTATTGGTAATATTTCCAGAAAGGAGAGGTGAAAAAAAAACCCAACAACTTAGAAGTAAAACGCTAACAGTTTGTTGTTTTTGTTCTTTTTTTATTGGGGACATGTACATCTCCCTTTACTAAGGAGTACAGCGGAAGTGGCAGTCCTATCAGGGGAGGTGAGCGGATAGAAGGGTTTGTAATGCGACACAGCTAAACTCAGCTGTGCTGTCCCTTATGCCACATAGATCTCATCTAAAACGTGTTACGGCTCATTCAGACGACTGTGGATTTTGGTCAGATCTCGGTCTCCCAACTTCAGCTTGACTGCCTCAAAAACATATGAAGCTGTTACGATTGGGTCGGGAGAGCTGTGGCCAGTCTGTGCTCAACCGATATTTAAGAACGTCTGAATGAGCCCTTAATCTGTGCTCTAATCATGTAGGAGGTTAGACCAGGAGTTCAGAGCTGTATCATTACATCTCACACAATGAGAAACCTGCTCTAAGCTAAGATAGGCCGTGTTATTTTTCTGCTGTGTTGCTACCTGCTTATGATTGGGAGAAGAAATACACACCCCTATTGAAAACTATCCGATAACACCCAATTTTTGTTTTCGAAGATTGGTGATTTTCCCACCAGTCTTGCTAAGGAAGTGTGCTGGAGTTGCCCGTGATTCAATCAAGAGGCACAAGCTTCTTAATTAATCCGAAGCGCTTGAAAAATGACGTGCGCCTCCAGGAGTGCCTTGCCACAAATCTTACTCCAGTTGCTGTGGGGTAATGAACGCTGCCACTTGCCAAGAATTTCATGAGCATGATCACTGCATCCCACTTTGTCAGAGGTGGCCAAAAATGGCGCGAGAATGCTAAAGCCAGCAAGATTTTAGCAGAGCATTGCAGCAAACTTTTGCAGCTTTTTACGCCCGAATTCTGTTGTAAAAGCTTTTATAAATAGGAGAGTCTGCATATTTCCAACTTCTCAACTTTGTTATTGTTAATTCATTTGCTAACTGGTGGTTTGTCCGCAAGGCATAATGGATGAGCCGTATTTACAAAGAACTTGGAGGGTACAGCTTTTATTAAAGGGGTGTTCTGGTTTCACCTGTCAGTACTCCATCAGTGTGCATGTGTTAAAGGGAACCTGTCACCAAGTTTTTCACTGCGGCCACCACCAGTGAGCCCTTATACACTGCATTCCAGAATACTGTATATAAGAGCCCAGGCCGCACTGTATGACGTAAAGACACCTTTATAATACTCATTTGAAGAGGCGGTCCAGTCCTGGTGGTTGTTGCTGCTCTCGGTCCGGCGTCTCCTCCATCTCGTGCGATTGCCGTCCTCCTGCACAGCTCCATGTGGATGTGTGACGCCCTGGACTAGCCAGGTAGTCACCAAACACAACATCACACACCCCCCCTTCCCCTGGATAGTCTACATCAGTCAAACAAAATCCTTGTTGCCTCCCTCCAGGGTCTGATGTCCACACCAGGTGGGGCGGAGCCAGGCAGTTGGCCCCACCCACCGAGGAGTTCACAGGCCTGGAGGCGGGAAAAAGTAGTTAGTTCAGTTTGGAGTTCAGTGGAAGTGGAGTGAGGAGTTGAGTTTGAAGTGGAGAAATTGCTAGTGTCTGGGTAGGAGCCCAGGCACTGTCAGCAAGGTCAGCAGACGGTGGTGGCCGTCTGCAGGAGGTGGTGCAAGTCAGCGGAACCGTAGGACCGGGGACGGGCGGTGGCCCGCCGGTACAGAGCCGGGGAGCAGATCTGCACCAAGCACAAAGGCAGGGCTATCAGACCCCAACCAGGCTAAGAGCCGACGACAACGATCAAATCCGAGAGTGACCGGAACCCCAGGGGTTCCCTAACACCCAAGTCCCGACAGAAGGCAACCGTCCACACAGTGAGGTTAAAAAGCCACCGCCATAGGCTAGAGATCCAAGGGCCAGCGCCTGCGGGCAAAACGGGCTCCTTCGGTACATACACGCCGGGGAGCGGACTACCGTTGGGAAACCATCGGAGTCAAGACATTCTACAAAGGTGCAGGGAAAGACAGACACCATCAACCTGTCCGGGGAGAGCAAAGACACTGCAGTCGGCTGCGGGACACGTCCATCCAGCCGTTTGGTTTACCAGAGACTCTGTGAATTTGTGCCTGAGTGAGTACAACAGTGCCATCCGGCACCGCGCTGCACTGCCTCCACAAACCTGCACCCCAGCTACCCTGCCTCCCCGTACCACCACCGGGCCCCGGGACCACCAACCCCTACCCACAGAGGGGGAACTAACATCCTAGCTGCTCCCTGCCATCGCTCCCAGGATCCCCGTCACCAGCAGCGGTGGTGCCCATTATCACCACGACCCGTGGGTGGCGTCACGGACTATCTCCCCAAACAAACCACCCCCTTTTCACTCGTGGGCGAGGAGCGCTGCTCGAGTCCCCCAGGTCCGGCCCACCGCTCGAGCCACCGAGCAGCAGCAGCCCCGGACCAGAGCGTAGCGAGCGTGGCCCCTCTGCCCGCGACAGGTGACACGTCTTACGTTATCCACAAAGAGGCCTCAATTGCACTCCTATACATGTGCACTTTCACCTGTCCGACTCAGGGCAGATCATAGTATTGAAGAGCACATGTGCAGGTGAACTTTGACCTTTCTTTGCACCCCTACTTTGCTCTGCCCTTAGTAAGGCAGATCAAAGTGTGTATGTGCAGGAGTGCACTGGAAGCGTGTAGGACGTGTCATCTACATGGGGCTGGGCAGGAGGATGGCAACTGCACAGGATAAAGGAGGCACCGGACCGAGAGCAGCAACACCCATTGGACCGGACAGTCCCCTAGGTGAGTATTGTAAGGCTATGTGCGCACGTAGCGTAATTACATGCAGTTACGCTGCGCTTTGTAGCGCAGCGTAACTGCATGCGTCCTCTGCATAATCTATGGAGATTGTGCAGGAGACGTGCGCACGTGGCGTATTAGAGCGCAGCGCTTCGGCTGCTGCCCGAAGCGCGCGTTCTAAGAAGTGACATGTCACTTCTTCCGTGCGCTTTGCCGGCAGCTCCCGCTCTGTCTATGGCAGGAGCTGCAGGCAGAGCGCATGGAATCGGCTTTTCTTTTTCTCTACGGACATTTTCTGCAGCGATTTGAAGCGCACGTGTGCTCTTCAGATCGCTGCAGAAATTTCTGCAGGGCTAGTACGCAACGTGGGCACATAGCCTTAAGGTGTTTTTTACATTTTATAGATCAGCCTGGTCTCTTATGGAATGCTGTATATAAGGGCTCACTGAGGCCGCACCTCATAAGGGAAAAATCTGGTGACAGGTTCCCTTTAAAAGTAGTGATGGGCAAGCACTAAAATGCTTGAATGCTCGTAACTCAATTCAAACTGGACAAACACTCGGACGAGCTCTATGCCAGTAATGAGTATTATGGAAAATGAATAAGTATTTCTGGGGGGAGGGAGGGTGGAATTTTTGGGGTTTTTTTGGGACACACTACATCTGAGAACGTTGTTTTATCCCTGGGGAGAGGCAGAGACTGCTCTCCCTGGGGTGCCTGCACACATCATGCAGTAAAGCAAGCCTGTGCGCTGTTTCATAGACGAAATACCAGGGCACCAGCGATACTCGGCCGAGCACCACGAGCATGAGAGCACTCTAATGCATGCCGAGAACGATTGCCCAGCACTAGTTAAAAGTAGTAAAATCATAATATAATAATATTTATTCATTTATATAGCGCTATTAATTCCACAGCACTTTACATACATTGGCAACACTGTCCCCATCGGGGCTCACAATCCGTATGTCTTTGGAATGTGGGAGGAAACCGGAGTACCCGAAGGAAAACCACGCAAACAAGGGGAGAACATACAAACTCCTTGAGGGAGGATGTTGTCCTTGGTGGGATTTGAACACACTACCTCAGCGCTGCAAGACTCCAGTGCTAACCACTGAGCCACCGTGCCGCCCTAAATCATCCGGCAATCACCATCCCCACGTCCATTACTTTGCCTCATCCACCATTCCAAAGATTGCAGCCAATCAACGGGCTCAGGAGTTTGTGTCACCTACATGGCAGAGCCACTGAGCCCAATGATTAGCTGCAGCGCTATTGACGTGACGTCACGGCAGCAGGTAAAGTCACTGGAGCAGTGGCGGATAAGGAGCATTGGGAAGAAAAATTAATGGCGGATTTCTTTTTTTTTTTTTTTTTTTTTTTATTAGTTATACACAGACATGCCAATTACGTGCAGAAAGGTGAAGCCCTTTAATCCAATGTGTATGGCCAACTTAAGCCCTGGAATCACAAAGTCAAGCAAATTAGCATGTTGGCATCAGTCACTGATTCGGACACACCCATGTATATAAACTGCAAGCGCCAACCGCAGACCTTTCTTCTACCAACAAGAATTACAAGCGCTTCCAGCAAGATTACATTCAAATTAAGCTACATACATATGAAATCATATACACACACTAACACTTTATGAAAATTATCCTTTTTTTTTATAATAAAAAAAACAAAAAACAGTGTATTCTACTGGCTAAGAAGTTGTAATAGGAGGAAACAAAGTACAAAAATACTTGCTTTACACGCAACGACATTGCTAACGAGAGCACGTTGGGGGTCACGGAATTCGTGACGCACATCCGGCCTTGTTAGGGACGTTGCTGCATGTTAAACGCACGAACGACCGCTAACGATCAAAAATACTCACCTAATCATTGATCGTTGACACGTCGTCCATTTCCCACATATCGTTGCTGTTGCAGGACGCTGGTTGTTCATCGTTCCTGAGGCAGTACACATTGCTATGTGTGACACCCCAGGAACGAGGAACCTCACCTTACCTGGGTGCTCCGGCAACGAGGTGGGCGTCACTTTCTTTCGGCTGCTCTCCGCCCCTCCGCTTCTATTAGACTCCTGCCGTGTGACGTCGCTGTGACGCAGCACGAACCACCCCCTTAGAAAGGAGGCGGTTCACCGGCCAGAGCGACGTCGCTAGGCAGGTAAGTCCGTGTGACGGGTCCTAGCGATGTTGTGCGCCACGGGCAGTGATTTGCCCGTGACGCATAAACGACGGGGGCGGGTGCTTTCGCTAGCGATGTCGCTGCGTGTAAAGCAGCCATTATTCTCTTTCCCCCCCCCATGTTCAGGAGCATCCTTTCTCCCAGCTTCCAACTTTTCGGGATACGGTACACTCCTAAAAACCAAAGGCCCTGTCACACACAGAGATAAATTTGCGGCAGATCTGTGGTTGCAGTGAAATTGTGGACAATCAGTGTCAGGTTTGTGGCTGTGTACAAATAGAACAATATGTCCATGATTTCACTGCAACCACAGATCTGCCAAAGATTTATCTCTGTGTGTGACGGGGCCTTGAGGGTTCAGACCAGCAGTACGGCTGAGCCGCTGAACAAACCTCAGCGCTCTCCCCTGCTGCAAGCAGAGGCGGTTCTGAGAAATTCACATACACTGAAGCGGGAAGGATATGGCGATCCAGACAACTTTGGTGCAGCGCTTACAAGCGCTAAAGCAAAGAGATTGGAAGGGCTGTCTCCACAGCCAAACAGCATTAAACTATAAAAGAACAGAATGTATTCATTTTTTTTTATATAAGAGGTAAACTGCAAAGTTGTTTTTTTTTTTTGTTTTGTTTTTTTTTTAACAAGCACTTTGCAATTCTTCCCCTTTGTGATTATGCAGAAAGCCCTTTATAGAGGTTGCAACTCCGTTTTAAATAAAATAGCTCTTCATTGAAAATTCTAGAGGTCACAAGTTCCGACAAATGTCAGTCCCTGAAAATTGAAAAATCCGCCAAATTAAGAGGCGCACGTCAAATAAGTTTTGGCTCATCTTAGCCCAGCGGACCCTGGCTCAAAACTGGCTGACAAAACACCGGCCTTGTGGAATCTACAGTGTTTAGAGAAGATGACACATTACCTGGGACTGGTAAGGACACCGCTGGAGGAAGGGGAGCCTCGTGAAAACTTTGATAAATGAAAAATTATAAAATCCTGAAGATTTTCCAACAATAAGCCAATTTTTGGCTGCAGAAAAATGCAACATGTGAACACAGCCTAGAGTTACACTTTCTATAGTAACCAAACTTTTACATGCATTTTGCAAGAAATTTTCAAGCAATTTTTACAGTAATTTATGGATGAAAGAAGTTGCTGCTAAGATAAGAAACTGCTGACCGATGCAATTATTAAGAGGTTTTGAAGCTGCTCTTTATCAGAGGCTTTTTCTGTAGTGAGAAAGATTCCAGGTGAAGCCTTTAAATTACTGCTTATTTACACTTTCCCAATAATCCGGTAGAGGAGGTAATAAGGTCCTCGGCTCCTCTTTTCACCAGCCGGCCTGGTGCGGTGTTGTGCCATAACGATGACGTCACGTCAGAATGGCTAATCAGCGAGGAGCCAGCAGGTAGGAGGCGATTTGCAGGACACCCGTCTACTAGCCACTGAGTAATGACCGGGCCGCTAAACGAGGATCCTGCAAATCAATTCACTCATGTTGAAAGTTTGTTCTCTGGAAAAAGATCTTAAAAGTGATGTGTGAAGACAGAGTGACACTGATGTATGACTCGCATGAGTGCAATGTGAGAAAATCTGGCACTGCACTCGGCCCCATGTAAGAAAGACAACGCTGCAGCTCAGATCTGAATGTTTTTCCTCTGCCTTAATCAGACTGCGTTAAACTAATTGTAGCATGCTGTGATTGTCTGCGAGTCTTGGATCACTCGCACCCATACAAGTCTATGGGTGCAAAAATCGGACTCAGATGTCATCCAGTGCAGAAAGATGGGCACGTGGCGGGATGGCCCGGCGTAGGAGGGCACGCGCGGGGGGGGGACAATCTGGCATGGGGGCGCGCGCAGTGGGAGGGACCGCCAGGCGTAGTGGGGGGCGCGCGCAGTGGGAGGGACGGCCAGGCGTAGTGGGGCGCGCGCAGTGGGAGGGACGGCCCGGCGTAGTGGGGTGCGCGCAGTGGGAGGGACGGCCCGGCGTAGTGGGGCGCGCGCAGTGGGAGGGACGGCCAGGCGTAGGGGGGGGGGGGCTCAGTGGGAGGGACAGCCCGGCGTAGTGGGGCGCATGCAGTGGGAGGGACGGCCCGGCGTAGTGGGGCGCACGCAGTGGGAGGGACGGCCCGGCGTAGTGGGGCGCGCGCAGTGGGAGGGACGGCCAGGCATAGGGGGGGGGGGGGGCGCAGTGGGAGGGACGGCCAGGCGTAGTGGGGCGCGCGCAGTGGGAGGGACGGCCCGGCGTAGTGGGGCGCACGCAGTGGGAGGGACGGCCCGGCGTAGTGGGGCGCACGCAGTGGGAGGGACGGCCCGGCGTAGTGGGGCGCGCAGGGGGGGGGGGGTCCAGGCTATTTTCCCTGTCTACCCAATAGGCACAGTGGCTCAGGAGGCTCCTGTGGACGGCTCAGGATGAATGGGGGACCGGCCGCAGCCTCCACACCTCCCAGTGCTCCGCACACACGTGTTGCAGTAAATACAGCAGCGCTGCCCGGTATCAGCTCATCACTTCCATGGCACACCAATGCCGACCTGCACTCTGCAGCGATACCACATATCGATTCCCGACTCGCGATTCATGCCCACGGTCGGGGCTGATAGAGGGGAGCTCCACAGACAAGGCAGCTGATGATGCCCCCTCCCCCTCTCACCTGAGCAGCGCCGCTCCCGGCCTCCCAGGCCTCGCTCTCTCTATCCCTGCTCTCGCACGGATTCTCCTGTTCTACCCGAGGCTCCGAGCGGCCGACATCCCGCGCACCTCCTAACACTGCGCCCTACTTCGCACTGAGCGCTCATTCGTCAGTCCATCTGTCACTCTGAGGAAAAAATCCACCTCTGGTTACCTTTCTGACCAACAAAATAAAAGGCTGATACGAACTCGCTCGTCTATTGGCTCCCTGAGATGTCGATAATAAGGAGAATGGCAAAAGATCCTTCCCCTTATGTCGCCGCCTTCTTTCTAAAACTCGCCAATCGTTTTCATAGGGCGGGACAACAGACTAGAAAAGAGGAGCCATTGGATGAGGGAGCTGTCAATCCAACAACACACCGCCTATTGTGGCCCCCGAGAGCCTGGATAACTGCTATTGGTTAGTCTGTTTCACGTGTTCTATATTTGTCTACTGCAGCCAATGAGCCGGCGAGTTATTTATAGGACGGTTGGGTTTGCTGTCAGCTTGATTGTGACCTCCGGGAGGGGGCGCGGCCTAATAGTGACTATTTAAGAGGCGCCTGGCGTGGGCGCTGTCATTTGGTGACTAGGTGAGTGCTGTGACCGCTTGTGGCTGCGGTGTGCATACAAATCATACAAAGTCGGGCGCGCGTAAGAAGCAACAGCCTCTCTGGTAAAGAAGGCACAGAAACCTGACACTTTTATCATAGGAGCAAATATTGCACATTGGGGAGGGCTGCCTGACGGCTTGTGCACAGGGTCAGACTGGGGCGGCAAAGGCCCAACAGGAACAGCCACCTCTGCTTCTATGTAATATACCGGATAGGCTGTAAAATTAATGTTTGGGGTTTGGTTCTTTTTTTTTTTTTGTTTATCACCATCTACCTGCCCTTATTTAGGTTTCCATGGTGTTATTGTTATTTTTAAGCAATATAGCTACCATAGCAATCATCCATACTGCTGCTGGTTTGTATCCTATCCATCTGTTACCATGTGAGCAGGGCTGGTTTTAGTCAAAGTAGTTCCCTAAATCCTCACATATGGTGCAATCACGCCCAAACATTTTGGTTATGTTTATGTGCGCAATTCAGACTGGTAAGTGACGGACAGTATTCATGTCGGTGCTTGTTTCTGGCATCTACACAGGATGAGGAAGAATGATGGGCACAGAGCGATCAATAATACATCACGCGGTCTCCATGCATATCCTGTTATCAGCAGCGCTTCTGCAGTTCGCATCGGGCGATCTGCTGTGGAGAACAAGGAGTTTTGTTCCACCATAAGCAATCCAATGAGCAGCATTTCTCATCCATTGGGCGATTGCTGACATGCTTACACCTATGAACTCTCATATGTGCTGCTGGGATTTATAAATGTGGAAGCTATATACACATGGTATGTGATACTAAGAGGTACTTTGCACGCTGCGACATCACTAGCGATCTCGTTAGCGATGTGAAATTCTAGATCGCAATCTTTCGAGATCGTACATAGGTCAGTTTACGCATGTGCGATCTCGAATTTCGCATCGCTAACGAGATCTCTAGCGATGTCGCAGTGTGCAAAGTACCCCTAAGGCTACTTTCACACATCAGTTTTTTTTCCATCAGGCACAATCCAGAAAAAACGGATAAAACTGATCTGACGCCGGATCCGTTTTATCACCACTGATTTGTATTAGTGCCGGATGACATTGCGTTGCATCCAGCTTTTGCCGGATCCGGCGTAATTGGCTAATGCGGCAGCTGGATGGAACGTCTCTTGTAACATTTTTTTATCTCTGACAAAAAACGCATCGCACCGGATCCTGCGTGATTTACAATGAAAGCCTATGGACACTGAATCCGGCATAATGCGGCAAAAACCAGATGCGGACACCGTATCCGTTTTTTAAACTGAGCATGCTCCAATTTATCGTAAAAAACATCCGGCAAGAAACTGATGCAAAATCAGATGCGCTGGATCCGTTTTTGCATATTCTGCGCCGGACCTGTTGCATCAGGCACACGCCGGATTGTGCCTGATGCCTAAAAACTGATGTGTGAAAGTAGCCTAACACTGCACGATATGCAGCATGCATATACACACATGCACAAATATATATATGCTTATGCACGTGTAAATGTGACACCCAGGGATATGGGGTACTCTGTCCCGGGCAGTGTATATCTGGGGAATGTGACTTTGGTGGCCGTTGCCCTGTTCCGTCCCCTGGGCCCTTTTTTGTAAAGGGGAATATTTACAGGGGATTTGAATAGTGTTCACACGTGACGCCAGTTGCGGAGTTGCGGTGTTGCGGCGATGTAGATGGAGCCGCCACTGCACAATGTCCACTACTGGGGCTGGTGTTAATGGCAGCCTGGATGTTAGATCCTCCGCAAGCAGGGCTAGGCCCCAGAGGGTAGGTGTAATGACGGGTGTCGGAAGAAGGTAGTCCACACAAGGGGTTCAGTGCAACTGGTTCTTTACTCACTTTCTGGTGGTAACTGGTCTCCCGAGGCCGGCTGGTTTCACCTTCAGGTCCCCTTTGTCCCAGTGTAGTAATCTGGTACCTTCTTCCCCTGCACCTGTCTCCGGTTGGTCGGTCCCTGTGCTGTAGAGCAACTGGGGGTCCTCGTCCAGTGGTTTTTCCACTGCTGTCCGTCTGTCAGTAGTGTGAACCCTGTGGGTCTTGAGTCTCTGGTCCTGTTCTCCTTTTGCTACTGAGTCTCGGATTTTTAAAATCAGCGAGTTCCTTGATGGTCCCCTCGCTGTGTAGGTGTTATCAGGCCTGCCTGGAGCTTCTGCTTGACCTAGGGACCTGTAAATCGTTGGTGCGTAGTTCCAGGAGTACTCCACCGGCAACTACCCTCATGGGCACCAGGTTACTGTTCACTCCAAGTCAGTGCGTCTCCTCACGTTCACCTTCACTGCTCGACCCAGACTGACTACTCTCCACTGTCTGCCCCTGCCGCCTGCTCAACTAGTGGACTGGACTGGACTGGCTCCACCTCTAGGCGGCCATTCATTGGTCATTGGCCATTCATAGATATATACGTTCCCTGATGAAGAGGTGAAACGCACGTTGGGACGACCTTGGAGGCTTCATACCACCACAACGCACGGGTTAGTACTGGTTCATAACCATTTATTGAATTGGAGGATATTTAGGGAGTAATTGACTGGATACATAACAATAGGTGATTATACATATTGGTTTACATTGATAACATTATAACTCGGGATTTATTGATTAAATTCACGGAAGAGTAGTCAATTATATTGGTTCCCCCTATATCCCTTTATTTATATTGTGACAATTAATCTGAAAAATTGTACTGGTATGTTTACCTAACTATTATATTGAAATTGTTGTGGTATAGCCAACCTATAAGGACTGCTTGCTGATTTTAATGAATTTTATAAGGTTGTTTATAAATAAAAATATTTTTTTTAACAATTGGGTTTAGTACCACATTTTTCACTGTTATCTAATGCTTTTTGTCCGTGCAGTATTGATTTAAAATTTGCACTTAAAAACGATCTGACCGAGAGATGGGGATTCAGAACACAGGACTCCTTATATTTCCTAAGAATTACCCAAAGATGTTTAAAAAAAAAAAAAAAAAGTTTTAAGAGTCAGTAAAAACATATCCATAGATCTACTTAAGGCCCCCTTCACACGTTAGTGATTCTGGTACGTATGTTGAAGTTTTTATATGTACCGGAATCACAGACCTACACAGAGCCATTAGAATCAATGGGTCTGCACAAACATTAGTGATTTCTCACTGACGTGTTTGCATGCGGCATACACGCGTGTCTGTGTCTTCTGCTCGGAGACAAGTCTGTTTTTTTGGTGGGGAGGGGGGGTTGTTTTTTTTTCTGGCATCACTGATGTCACACAGACCACAGTAGTGTGTTCTATGAAACGTGCCAGAAAAATCATGTACGTTTTAAAAGAAAAAGCTTTTTAAACTTGCCCGTCTCCATCAACGCTGTGTTCAGCCGCTGCTGCCTCTGCTTTCAGGCTGGCTAATCATGCTCATACAGATTCACTGCACAGCTGACCCGGAAGTTACAGCAGAGGGGAGACAGCGGCAGCCGGACACAGCATCGTGGGAGATATAGGCACCAGGGACAACAGGAGCGTGAACAGGTGAGTATAGGAGTGTCTGATCTCCATGTATTATCACGGCTAGCACACTGAGATCTCACGTGTGCCAAAATCAGGGCACACTGAGGGACATGTGCACCTTTATCATGTCAGTGAAAAATGTGTGTTTTTCACTGATGTGTGAAGGAGTCCTAAATGTAATTTTTAACAAAGGGTTACTATCTACAACATACTAAAATCTGTCTGTAAGTTCTGCCTGATGACTATCTACAAATTTATGCATTAAAGGGAACCTATCACCAGATTTGGTGACTATAACCTGTGGCCACCACCACTGGGCTTTTATATACAGCATACGAACATGCTGTATATAAGAGCCCAGGCCGCTGTGTAGAGCGTAAAAATGACTTTATACTTGCCTAAACGGTGGGTGCGGTGCAGATGGGTGTCTCCGATCTACGGGTGTGGCGCCTCCTCTTTTGGCCATCATTGTCCTCCTTGTGAAGCCTGGATATATGACGTGTCCTACGTCATGCACACAGGCCGGTTTTGAGGTCCTGCGCAGGTGCACTTTGATCTGCCCTGAGCAGGGCAGATGAAAGTATTGTAGTGCACATGAGCGGGACCTCAATGCCGGCCTGTGTGAATGACGTAGGACGCGTCATGCACCCAGGCTTCAGAAGAAGTAGGACAAAGATGTCCGAAAGAGGAGGTGCCACACCCGGAGAACGGAATGATCCATCTGTACCGCACCAACCGTTTAAGTATTATAAAGTCATTTTTTTATCGTCTACACAGTGGCCTGGACTCTTATATACAGTATTCTGGAATGCTGTATATAAGAGCCCAGTGGTGGTGACTGCAGCTTATGGTCACCAAATCTGGTGAGAGGTTCCCTTTAAGGTGGTACCCTAATCCTAATTCATTTTTATTAAATATAATTATTGTTTGAGTTTGTTAGTAAACTCGTTATGAACATCTGAAGATGGCAGGGAGCTCTCCTGCTATTATATAGCTATTACAAGGATTTTAAGAATTTCCCAGTATGCTGAAGGCTGAGTGCGCCAATGTTTTTTATTATTTTAAAACCATTCTTGCCTAGAAAAAAATAAATACTTTAGTGTCAGACAACCCCTGTAAGGATTCTCTCGGCCAGAATAGAGTGGTTACAAAGCATGCTGTGTTCTAATATACAATACTTTCCCCAGTTGTGGGGCTGCAGAGATATTTAAAGGGAGCCAACCAGCAGGATTTTCATATATAAAGTAAAGCCAGTGTTATACTGGCACTAGGATGCTGAAGGTAAGCATAGCTTTTGTTCAGAGATTAGATGTTTTATTTCAGAAATATGCAAGTAAAGTTCCAGCAATGCACTGCTATTTGACAGGTGCAACAGGAAGGGAATATGTGGGTCGCATTTTGCTATCTATTCCTGCCCCTGTCTGCCTGCCTGGCCTTCTTCCCTCTGTCACTGTCAGATGTTAATTCCAGCACAGGCAGACAAACAGGAATAGATAGCAAGATCCGACCCACATATTCCTTTCCCTTTTATGTTATACATAGCAGCCTGGGCTCTTATTTACAGTATTCTGGAATGCAGTATGTCAGGGCTCAGTGGTGGTGGCCACAGCTCATAAGGCAAAAACCTGGTGACAGGTTCCCTTTAATTGTAATGTTTTATTATTTATATGTTGGAATGTAGTTGTAGTATGTCGGTTGCACTATCCAGCCTATGCACAAACTCCTTAATACACATGGGCATAATTTTAGGTAAGGTAGTGAGACCCATAGTGTCTCTAACTAAGCATCAAAAGAATAATCTTGATTGTTTGCAACTCACCATTTTGCAACAGGTTCCTGAATCCCATTCAGAGCATCTTAAAACATTAATTTGTAGAGAATTGGATTTTTATATTGGCCGTACACTGTCCTGAGGGTCTGAGTATTAGTATGTGACATTTTTTCTGGCTTACTATTGTACTTATTTCTCTAGAAGCCACGTGCCCACGGCTCCAGACCAATTACTGGGGGCAGCTAATCCTAAAGAACGATGCGTTTTACTGGCCAAAGCAGGAACCCGTCTCCATGTTGCTTCTCTGATGGATGCTGGCACCTTATCATATAAAGGTGTAATTACCTTTCTCTGCAGCCAACGGAAATGACAACTAATGACAGAAATGAAAGAATGCTTCAGGTTCCAAGATTTGTGACATGAAAAACTTCTAAAACTTCGTTGCCTGTTGATTGGAATAGTTTCATTGTTTTGTGATTGAGTAGAACGGGTCTCATAGAGAATATCTGTTTTATAAATAGACCCTACACTCTTTCATCAGCTTTTACACTTGATGTGATGAGCGTCTCTCTTTTTACCAGATGTGCTCAATCTCGATTCCAGCCGACGAGCCGTCATCTTCCAAGTCTTAATATATATCACACAGGAGACCGTGCCAATGACTGTATACAGCATGAGCCAGTTTTAATATAAGGGTATCAATGGGCTTAGAATTAGAATGTGGTATTGAAAAAGTGTTCCTAATAACACGTGGTATCTGAGTGATGATTGATGATGTAGCAAGAGATCAACTAAAAGAAAACAAGCTGTAAACCTATTATAGAATAAGTCACATCACATTACTAGATATGGCAGTATGAATTACTGTCTATGCAATGCTCAGTTACCTTTAATAGAGGGGAAAGGTTTAGGGTGAAGCTACGTGGCCAAAAATCACAGTTTATCACTGCTATATCTGTGTAATGCAGGAGAATAGGGTTACATTGCTGTTCGAGAGGTATTGCTGCTACCGTGACAAGCAAGTTGGATGGATTTTTTTCCGATTCCACAGTACCTTGTGCATATGCATCTGACAACCTGATTGCTTGCACATGATTGTGAGGATCGGTGTGATGGGGCAGGATGATCGCGTGGATTGGTGGGACCGGCATAGGGTAATTGCGCGAATTGGTGCGATGGACACAGGAAGATTGTGCAGCTCAATGTGATGCGGCAGGACGATTGCGTGGATTAGTGTGGTGGGCGCAGGATGATCGTGTGTATTAGTGGGACGGGTGCAGAGTGATTGCTCAGATTGGTACGATGGGTGCTAGACGATCATGTGGATCAGTGTGAGGGGTGCAGGATGATTGAGCGGATGAGTGCAATGAGGGCAGGGTGAATTAGTGGGTCGGGCGCAGGGTGATTGCGTGGATCGGTGCGAGGAGCACTGGATAATTGTATGGATTGGTGCAATGAACATGAATCTCTCTATGTAATACGGAGTCCCCTTATATAGAGGGAAAGATTTTGGCAGAAGTTTCATGGCCAAAAATCACATTCACAAGGTACTTCGACCGTGACAAGCAAATTGCATAAAGTCAGAACTAGTTGTGGTCTTGTCACTAGCTTGTCAGGGTTACATTAGGCTATGATACAGCAACAGCATACAATATTTTGGCATCGTAAACAGTCACCTGTGAGGGTAGCACCTATTTTTTTTTTTATTTTTTTTTATTTTTTTTGTTTAAAAACAATGCAGGAAGTTGGGGCTAAAATAATTTTTGCAATTGGATTTCATTAAAACTTGCACCATTTGCCTTCAATAGTCCGTGTTGTCCTACTTAGCCTATGTGTTCCACGTTGCTTTTTTTATGTGCTTTTCTGCACATAACATGCATGTCTTGGCAGGATAAATACAGCCGAAAAAGGCGCATTTTTTTTATTGTTTGCACATTTTTTTCATTTTTTATTTTTTTTTTTATTTTATTTTTTTTTAAAGCCATGGTGATCGCAGGGGTTCAGGCGCTGTACCCCCTGTGATCGCTGCCAGGTCTGACTGATTTTACACCCAGAATCCAGCTCTCACTACCCAGAGCGGTGCCCGCGCTTCTCCCGGCAGTTTAACCCCTTGAATGCTGCTATTGTGGCGCCCTGGACTAGCCAGGTAGCCACAGACAAAACACACCCCCACCCCCACCCCCGGACAGTTACATTAGTCATTATTATATACGGATAAGGCTGCACATCAAACTTGGATAATAGTATAATGCCTCAAGCATATGGACAAATATTGGAATATACAATGAAAAATGCTACTTGCTAATTTGAACATGTGAATAATGAATTGCATACCTGCCATGAATATTAGGAAAAAGGAGATATTTAGCAATCGCATTGATCAATGTAACTGAGCCCCAAGGCCTCGTCAAGGCATATCTCTATATTGGGGTCCCTAGCTCTGTGACCCTAACTGTGTGTCATCTCATTGCAATTAAAAACTGCTATGGGTGGAGAGGGGTAACTAAGGACTTTCTTATATAGGAGATGGAAAAAACATGGCCGAAAGGGGCGGAGCTGTGTTCACATTCAGAAAAAAACCCATAGCAGTTTTTAATTGCAATGAGATGACACACAGTTAGGGTCACAGAGCTAGGGACCCCAATATAGAGATATGCCTTGACGAGGCCTTGGGGCTCAGTTACATTGATCAATGCGATTGCTAAATATCTCCTTTTTCCTAATATTCATGGCAGGTATGCAATTCATTATTCACATGTTCAAATTAGCAAGTAGCATTTTTCATTGTATATTCCAATATTTGTCCATATGCTTGAGGCATTATACTATTATCTAAGTTTGATGTGCAGCCTTATCCGTATATAATATGTAATTTTTGGCTTGCACTCATAATATATATATTAGTGCTCATTTCAGTTATCCTATTCAGTTACATTAGTCAGACACAAAACCCTTGTTGCCTCCCTCCATGGTCTGATGTCCACACCAGGTGGGGCGGAGCCAGGCTGTTGGCCCCACCCACCAAGGAGTTCACAGCCTGGAGGCAGGAAAAAGGGGCAGATTTGTTCAGGAGGTGAAAGTGAGAGGTCACAAACTGTGTGTGTCTGGTTGGCAGCTGGTGGTGGCCGTCTGCAGGAGTTAGTGGAACTCCGCAGAGCCGTAAGGACCGGGGCTGGGCGGTGGCCCACCCACCGGTACCGGACCGGGGAACGGAGTGAAGCTAAGCACACCCAGGCAGGGCCATCGGACCCCGACCAGGCTTGGAGCCGCCGTTAATAGTCGAATCCGAATGTGACAGGCAAAACGGTCTCCTCCGGTATCTATACACCGGGGAGCGGACTACCGTTGGGAAGCCATTGGAGTCAACACAGTACACAAAGGTGCAAGGAGAGACAGCCACCATCACCTGTCCAGGGAGAGACACAGCAGCCGGCTGCGGGACCCGTCCATCCAGCCGTTTGGTTCACCGGAGACTTTGTGCCTCTTTTGCTGAGTGAGTACACCCGTGCCATCCGGCACCGCGCCGCGCTGTCCCTGCAACCCTGCACCTCACCGACCCTGCCTCCCCGTCACACCACCGGGCCCCGGGACCACCAACCCCTACCCACGGAGGGGGAAAACAACATCCCAGCTGCTCCCTACCATCGCTCCCGGGATCCCCGTCACCAGCAGCAGTGGTGCCCACCTTCACCACAACCCGTGGGTCGCATCACGGACTAAATCCCCAAACAAACCACCCCCTTTTCACTCACGGACGAGGAGCGCCGCTCGAGTTCCCGGATCCGGCCCACCGCTCGAGCCACCGAGCAGCAGCAGCACCGGACCCGAGCGTTAGCGAGCGCAGTGCCCCGCCGCCCGGGACACTATCGCAGCAGTCAGAATGCAGGGAGAGGAATCTCTTACCTCTCCCTGGTGATCGGTTCCCTGTAATGCGATCACAGGGACCCGATCGCTGCCATGGTAATCCTCGATTATCACCATGACGTCCCCATGGTACTGAGCTACGGAGAGCCTCACGCACCATGCTGTATGAATGGTTTGTGAGGCAAAGTGCTGCAATATAATTTCTGTAGTGATAAAGCATTGCAGGGAATTATAGAAACATAGGAAATAAACGCAGAAACAATAGACACGCGGCTTCTTTTTTCAGCAACATAATCTGCAAGGAAAAAAGAAGCAGCGTGTGCAGCAAGTCACGATTCTCATAGACATTGTTGAGATGCTTTTTCCTTGCTCTTATTGATTAAAATAAGCAAGGAAAAAAACGCATGAAAAAAAGCCACGTGTGCATATAGTCTTACTGCTGGCTGCAGAATGAGCTGAGAACCCGTCAGTCAGCTATGATGATCTGGCAGGGAGATTGGAACTTATTAATCTTTCTTTTCTCTGAGCTCCTTGCTGCTGTTTCATTACCACAAACCACATCAAATTTGAATGTGCAGAGAAACAACCTGTTAAAGCCAAATGTTGCCGAATTTTTAATGAATCCCAATTGCAAAAAGTATTTTTAGCCACAAATACATGCATTCAAATGATACAAAAATTTATAAACCTATAATGGCTGCTCTCTGGTTTGATTTACAAATACTGATGAAATACGGATAAATGAATAAACCGCTATGCCGAGATCCAACATCTATATATAATTGCCTTATTCTGTCTGTCTGTCTGTCTGTCTGTCTTGCTCCAAAATTGTGTCACCGTGAAAGTGTCATAAAAGTGACAACTGTCGGATTGGCCGCTGGGCTCGGCCTGGCCCCGCCCCCCCATGGATTGGCCGCTCACCTCGGCCATTAGCCGCTCTGGGCTCGGCCTGGCCCCGCCCCCCCATGGATTGGCCGCTCGCCTCAGCCTGGCCCCACACCCCGCATGGATTAGCCGCTTGCCCCGGCCCTCCGCACGCATCGCCCGCTCCAGCGTACACCGGCTCCCGGTACACATGTGCAGGAAGCCGACATACGCTGACGCCTCGCCCGCTCAGCCCCGCTCCAGCGTACACCGGCTCCCGGTACACATGTGCATGGAGCCGGCATACACTGACGCCTCGCCCGCTCGCCCCCGCCACACGTTGGCACACTCGGCCCCGCCCCAGCGGACAACGCTGGTAACCATGATACACATCGCGTAACTATAGAAAGCGCTTCCCTTAGTTACCCGATGTGTATCATGGTTACAAGCGTGCACCGGCTCCCGGTACACATGTGCAGGGAGCCGGCATACGCTGCGGTCAATAATGAAGTGTCATGCAGCGGTGAAAGAGTTAAAGACACTGCAAGACACTTCATTATAAGCAGCGGGCACCCCCAGAAGAGAGAAGACAGAAGAAAGAAGACCCTGCAGTCATACTCCCCAGACACCGACCGGGAGCAGGTGAGCGCATCAAGGTCCTGCAGCGGCGGAACACAAACGCACACATCAGATCACACTCACTCTCACACACACCTCAGATCGCATCCACACACTCACAACATCCAGTGATATCGCTTACGTCTCGGCGGCGATACTGAGCGTGCAGTGACCTTCCAGGACTTGCCGGAGAATCACATGGCCGGAAGCATGTGGTATCTCCGGATGTTGTGAGTGTGTGAGCGCGTATGTGCGATATCGTCAGTGTGTGTGTGTGTGTGCGTGTATGCAATCGGATGTGTGCGTGTATGCGATCGGATGTGTGCGTGTATGCGATCGGATGTGTGCGTGTGTTCTGATGTGTGAGTGTATGCGATCAGATCTGTGAGTATCGGCAGAAGGCAGAGGAGCACGGCGTGCAGCACAGCTGCTGGGACCGCCCACTGGAGGGCACAGGGAGAAGTGGGGTGTGAGTGTATGCGATCAGATGTGTGTGTGTATACTGTCTGATGTGTGACTGTAGAGCACGATGGGGGGTGCGCAGCATGGGGGATGGACCATGATGGGGGGTGCGCAGCATGGGGGATGGAGCACGATGGGGAGTGCGCAGCATGGGGGATGGAGCACGATGGGAGTGCGCAGCATTGGGGATGGAGCACAATGGGGAGTGCGCAGCATGGGGGATGGAGCACGATGGGGGGTGCGCAGCATGGGGGATGGAGCACGATGGGGGGTGCGCAGCATGGGGGATGGAGCACGATGGGGGGTGCGCAGCATGGGGGATGGAACACGATGGGGGGTGCGCAGCATGGGGGATGGAGCACGATGGGGGGGTGTGCAGCATGGGGGATGGAGCACGATGGGGGGTGCGCAGCATGGGGTATGGAGCACGATGGGAGTGCGCAGCATGGGGGATGGAGCACGATGGGGAGTGCGCAGCATGGGGGATGGAGCACGATGGGGAGTGCACAGTGTTGTGAACGTTAGTTATGTTTTGGCTGCTGGGAGGCTCCCTCTGGTGGCCAGGAATGGTTTGGACTTGGACCAGGTGTGTTGTGTTGTGCAGTGGGTGTTTCCTTTGCTAACTCTCTGCTTATTTAAATCCTGGTCTGATTGCAGGCTGTTGCCGGATGTCAGTTGTTCTTTGTATCTTCAGCCTGCTTAATCCTGCTCTACACCACATCTTCCCCAGATAAGTGCTTGATCTTTATTTATTGTCTGGTTCTTTTTTATCTGGGTTTGTCATTTGCTGTGGTTGGTTTCAGTTTATTTGCTTGCAGGGATTTTCCCCCTCAGTGGATTGTTGAGGAACTCCCTGCAGTTCTGTGTGGAGTATAGCTCCTTTGGGTCCATGTGTTTGTGGCTTGTTGACTTTGTTATAATTCTTATTTTCTGTTCATTGGTATGACAAGGGCACCTGGTATAGGACGGAGTTCAGATCGTGTGATCTGAGGGCATTTTTGTACTATCAGGAAGTTTGTATTTTGCAGGGTTTTTCTCTGGCCACCATCAGTCCCTTTCCTGTCCTTTCCTATTTTAGTCAGCGGGGGCCTCACCTTTTGCTAATCCTGTCATCTACCTGTGTATTGTGTTTTTCCTATATCACCGCAGTCTTTGAATGTGGGGGGCTAGCTATTCTTGTCTATTTTCTGAGGCAGAGAGTTATTCATCTTTCCTACCTTTAGGATAGTTAGTTCTCCCCCTGGGTTCGCGGTGCACAGGATGTTAGTTCACCCCTCGGCTACTTCTAGCTGTGATGGTTAGTAAGGTGATGGCGGTCAGATTAGTTGCCAATGCTCTTGTTACCTTTTGCCAATGATTTTTGGTGGTCTTCCATGTTTCCGGATCATAACAGCGCAGCATGGGGGATGGAGCACGATGGGGGGGTGCGCAGCATGGGGGATGGAGCACGATGGGGGTGCACACCTCCCCCCAAAACACACACACACCGCCACACGCGCACCACACAACACACCACACACACACTGGGAACCACAAACACCGCCCTACACAGACACCCACACACATAGACAACGCCACACACACAAATATACGCACATACCGCGCAACACACACACATTGCACAAAACATACCTCCCCCCAAAACACACACACGCACCCCACACACACACAAATCGCGCAACACACACAGCACCACACACAGACAACACTGCAGACACACAGCGCTCCACAAACAATGCAACACACACAACGCAACACACAAACAACACCGCTCTCACCCCCCCACCCAGACAACACCCAGAACATTTACAGCGCCCTACACAAACACTTGGCAACTACACACAACAACATCGATATATATAACAAAAAATCATACATTAACTACACAAATTCTAGAATACCCGATGCGTTAGAATCGGCCACCTTCTAGTATATATATAAATATGCCTTGCAGTGGGACACAATTGTGAAGTTGAATATTTACTGCTTATTTTAAACTTATAAAAAAAATAATGAACTGAAAATTGGGGCGTGCAATATTATTCGTCCCCTTTAAGGCTGCTTTCACACATCCGGTTTTTTGCAATGCGGCACAATCCGGCACTTTGCAGGAAAATCGCAACCGTTTTTTTTTTTTTTTGCTGCCAGTTGCGTTTTTCCTGCATAGACTTTAATTAGTGCCGCATGGGCTTGCGTTCCGTCCGGTTTTTGCCGCATGCGGCAGATTTAGCCGATGCGGCGGCCGGATGGAACGTAGCCTGGCACATTTTTTTGTGCGGCAAAAAAACCGCATTGCGCCGCATCCGGCCAATGCGGTGCATTTTCCAATGCATCCCTATGGATGCCGGATGCGGCAAAAACCGCATCCGGACGCCGCATGCGGTTTTTGCCACTGCACATGCTCAGTAGCATGCCGCAAGCGGCAAAAACCGGACGGGCCGCATGGGAAAAACTTATGCAAATGATGCAGTGTTTTCACCGCATCCGTTGCATAGCTTGCACAGCCGGATTGAGCCGCACAGCTCAAGCCGGATGTGTGAAAGCAGCCTAAGTTAATACTTTGTAGCGCCACCTTTTGCTGCGATTACAGCTGCAAGTCGCTTGGGGTATGTGTCTATCAGTTGTGCACATCGAGAGACTGAAATTCTTGCCCTTTCTTCCTTTGCAAACAGCAGGACCTGAGTGAGGTTGGATGGAGAGTGTTTGTGAACAGCAGTTTTCAGTTCTTTCCACAGATTCTCGATTGGATTCAAGTCTGGACTGTGACTTGGCCATTCTAACACCTGGATACGTTTATTTGTGAAACATTCATTGTAGATTTTGCTTTATGTTTTGGATCATTGTCTTGTTGGAAGACAAATCTCACTCCAAGTCTCAGCTCTTTTGCAGACTATTAGGTTTTCTTCAAGAATGGTCCTGTATTTGACTCCATCCATCTTCCCATCAATTTTAACCATTTTCCCTGTCCCTGCTGAAGCAAAACAGGCCCAAACCATGATGCTGCCACCACCATGTTTGACAGTGGGGATGGTGTGTTCAGGGTGATGAGCTGTATTGCTTTTACGCCAAACATATCGTTTGGCATTGTGCTCAAAAAGTTTGATTTTGGTTTAATCTGACCTGAGCACCGTCTTCCACATGTTTGGTGTGTCTCCCAGGTGGCTTGTGGTAAACTGTAAACGACTCTTCTTATGGATATCTTTGAGAAATGGCTTTCTTCTTGACACTGTTCCATAAAGGTCAGATTTGTGCAGTGTACAACTGATTGTTGTCCTATGGACAGACTCTCCCACCTCAGCTGTAGATCTCTGCAGTTCATCCAGAGTGATCATGGGCCTCTTGGCTGCATCTCTGATCAGTCTTCTCCTTGTTTGACAAGAAATTTTTGAGGGTTGGCCAGGTCTTGGTAGATTTGCAGTGGTATGATACTCCTTCCATTTCAATATGATCGCTTGCACACTGCTTCTTGGGATGTTTAAAGTTGTGGAAATCTTTTTGCAACCAAATCTGGTTTTAAACTTCTCCACAACAGTATCATGGACCTGCCTGTTGTGTTCCTTGGTCTTCATGATGCTATCTGTGCTTTAAACAGAACACTGAGACTATCACAGAGCAGGTACATTTATACGGAGACTTGATTACACACAGGTGGCTTATATTTATCATCATCAGTCATTTAGGACAACATTGGATCATTCAGAGATCCTCAATGAACTTCTGGAGTGAGTTTGCACTGAAAGTAAAGGGGACGAATAATATTGCACACCCCAATTTTCAGTTTTTTTACAAAAATTTAAAATAAGCAATAAATATTGTTCACCTTCACAATTGTGTCCCACTTGTTAATTCTTCACCATAAAATTTAACAATCAAAAAAATTTTTCTTTATGTTTAAAGCCTGAAATGTGGGAACAGGTTGAAAAATTCAAAGGGACCGAATACTTTCGCAAGGCACTGTATATGTACAGTATGTATATACATAATTGATTGCTCTCTGTGAGAGAAACAAAGTTATAATTTAGTAGTTGTGATACCCTTTAATGGCTAACTAGTGTGTGTGTGTGTGTGTGTGTGTGTGTGTATATATACATATACACACATGCATGTGTATGTGCTCTGTTTATGTAGCGCCCCTGAGGATATATATATATATATATATATATATATATATATATATATATATATATATATATATATATATATATATATATGTGTGTGTTATGAGAAGGGCCTATTCTGAGAACAATCTTGGGCCAGTTTACTATAATCTCACAATTCCCAATGCAGGAATAGACCTTCCACATTTGCCTCTGATAATACTGATATTAGGGAAACACGTGGCTTGGGTTATTTACCACCAACAATAGTTGTACCTAGACCCTGAAAACAGGCTGGCGGTTCGATCACCTGCCAATAGACTGCAGAGCGAGTGCAGGGCATCCGAGGTCAGGCGGATCAGTTTGTGCCACACACTGCACATAAATATCACTTGTCTGTTGTAGATGACATGCTGAGGTTATGTAACACTGGATATTAATGAATCATTAATAATGATTGTTCAGTGACATGTATTTTCTTTTTTTTTTTTTTTTGTGACATCCTCGGGTATAGAGACGATCTTTCTTTTAAAATCTGACATCCAACATCTATTTTCACCTTAACAATGAAAGTACCAACATCACAAGCCAGTTGCTCTCGTCCAGGATTGCCGACCCATTCTTTTTGAATCATCGGATATTATTTTTGTTAAACAATTTTGTTTCATTTACATACAAAGAAAAACACCTGAAAACAAGCAACCAACACAACCCCCTTGCTTCCCCCACCCCACGGGACCAATAGGTTCCAATAACTGGAGTAAATATTTATTCATTCATTCATTCAATTACACCAAAGCAAAACACAGAAGCTGACAGCAACACTTATATACTCGGTAAATTTACCGGTTGCTTTGAGTCTTAGTAGCAACAGCAACTCTCCCTCCTTCCTTAGATACTCTTGGATTGCATAAAATACTTTTACCCAACTTTAAAGGAACCTGTCAGGTGCAGTATGCACCCAGAACCACGAGCAGTTCTGGTGCATATTGCTAATCTCTGCCTAACTGTCCCTGTATACACTAGTATAGATAAAGGGATCTATAGAAAAGTATTTGTAAAGATCTTTTATCATATCCTAATGAGGCCAGCGACTAGTCACAAAGGCGTTACTTCCCCTGGCTAGTTGGCCCACTTAGCATGTAAGTACATCCCTGTGGGCATACTAACATCCTAATGAATGCACAGCGCCAGACGCATGGTTACACTCACCTCTGCTGCCACCGCTGATTTTCTGCTCCGTGTGCACGATCAAAGTCCCATATGTCCAGTCATGCGCACTATGAAGTCAGGTGTACACGTCCCAGATTCAAACTGAAGGTAGTGCGTGTGACCGGAAGTTCGGGGACGTTCTGATCGTGCACACTGAGCCGAAAACCAGCAGTGGCAGCAGAGAGGTGGAAGCAACCATGCCTCTGCCGCTGAGCATTCATTAGCATGTTTGTACGCCCACAGGGGCATACTTGCATGCTGATTGGGCTGACTAGCCACGGGAACTAATGCCCTTGCAACTAGTCCCTGGCCTCATTAGCATATGATAAAATATCTTAAAGAGATCTTTAGAAAAAGTATTTTTAATCTATGCTACTAGATACAGGGACGGTTAGGCAGGGATTACCAATATACACCCAGAACTGCTCTTGGGTGTATATTGCACCTGACAGGTTGACTTCATACGCCACAGAGAGTAAGCCTACTAACAAAACTCTCGCTCAATTTGGGATCATCGATGGCCATTTTACTCTTACTTTTTTTTTTTTTTTTTTATTTCCCTGAGCAATTGAGCTACAATCACAAGCGGCCCAAATCACAAAAAAAAAACCAAAACTATTAAAAAGATAGATGAGATTGTTTACATGACTTTAGAACAATATGGTCACTGTTAGGCTATGTGCGCATGCTGCATTTTTTTCTGACCACAACGAAGCATTGTTTTTGGCCCCAAAATAAGCACAAAAACACACAAAAAAGCATGCATTTTTTATGCGTTTTGATGCTTTTTGTTTTTTGGGGTTTTTTTTTTTTTGCAGCGTTTTGGTTCAATGGATGAAAAACGCAAAAAGAATTGACATGCTGCATCTTTGTGGTCACTACAAAGACGCAGCCAAAACAACCTGCAACGTGCACAAAGCAAAAATAAAATCTCATACTTTCCTGGGGAAGGAAATTCATGCACTTTTGAGACCAATACTGCACCAAAAAAACGCGCAACAAAGCGGCAAAAACGCAGCGTGCGCACATATCCTTAAGTATACTGTAAAGTTGTATACAGAGGTCACTGCAGCTCTGGATGTGAGCAGAGTATGACACTGTAACAAGAGAACAGTGAGTACAGGTCTAGATGAGACTGGAATAGAAGATATTATGTAACAGCTTAAGGCCTTGTGCACACGATTAGTTTTTTTCCGCGTTTTTCGGTTAAATTTCCTTCCCCAGCAAAGTCTGAGATTTAATTTTTGTTGCGCAGATGTTGCAGGTTTGTTTTTTGTTTTTTTTTTTTGTTTGTTTCATCTTTGTAGTGACCACAAAGATGCAGCATGTCAATTATTTTTGCGTTTTGTCCCTGCGTTTCTCAATAGTGTCGGGAGGACTCGCAGATCAATCCTCCAACTCTGGGTTTATGGGGGATTGATACCTGGTAAAAATCTATAGGTACCAGAATCTGATGCAAAAGGGGTAGGAGCAAGCGCTCCCGCAGCCGCTTATTCTTCTCAGGCCGCTCATTAGCCTCATTAAATATGCACTGCTTCCCCCGACCACTGGCATCTGTGATTGGTTGAAGTCAGACGAGCTTCCACTCTGAGTGACCGCGTGTCTGAGGCTTCAAATCACAGGCGCCGGTGGGCAGGTCTGTATCACTGATTGCACGGCTCACTTCAGTTGTACTTCATGTCACAGCGAGCAGTCCTGTTCTATGGTTCTCGCTGTGATCTTCAGATGTAGCAGTGCTGGATGCGTCGTGGGATCTCATCTGGATTACGTCAGACCTGCAGGGTGTTTTTGGGGTTACTAAATTGGTGAAAGAGGATGGATTTTTTTTGTCTTTTTATTTCAAATAAAGAATTTTTTGGGCGTTTATGTTTATTTTCACTTACAGATTAGTGATGGCAGGGGTCTATGAGGTTCCCCCCCATCACTAATGTAGGACGTAGTGGCAGCTATGTGCTGCCATTAACTCCTTATTACCCCAATTGCCACCGCACCAGGGCAACAGGAAGAGCTGGGTCCAGCGCTAGAATTGGCGCATCTAAGCGGGCGCCTCTTCTGGGGCGGATGCGGGCTGCTATTGTTAGTCTCGAAAGGGCCAATTAACCATGGCTCTTCCCATCCTAATAATATCAGCCCCCAGCTGTTTGCATGGGATCCCGTCTATTTCATAACCAGTCAAGGTACGGCAGACAGCTGAGGGTTGCAGCCTGCAGCTGCTGCCATTCCTGTGCTGGATATAAAAAAAAAAAATAGGGTGATTCCATGTCATTTTTTACTAAATAATAATAAAAAAAAAACAGCTGGCCAAGCTAGCTATCGCTCTATCAATCGAGCTATTCTGTTCTTTCTTTCGATTTGTTCTTTATCATTATCTATTTTATATGTTCTATCTATCAATAGATTTGACTTAAAAAACACATGCGGCAAAACGCATGCGTTTTTTTGGATGAGTTGTTGCTGCATGTGTTTTGTTTTTTTTTTGTTTTGTTTTATTGGGGCCACCATTGGTCATCACAATGATGCAGCGTGTGCACATAGCCTAATAGTGAGTGCAGCTCTAGAGGTGACTGGAGCATAAGACAGGATGGAACAGCAGAATAGTGACTGCAGCACTGGATGTGACTGGAGCATGACACATGATGTAAAAGCAAAATAGTGAATGCAGCTAGGAATATGATTCCACTCCACACTATATACTATTATGTACACCGGACCATAGTGAGTGAGTGCAGGGTGGACAGGAATAGTCGCAGAAGAGGTGCGGCAGTCAATGGAGACTCCATAAGTTGCTGCTGCTGGCAGAGGCATGTTTTTGTCTTTTTTTTGTTTTGTTTTTTTTTAGATGAAGAGCCGTGCAGTAAACACAGGAGAGAAGTCCGCACTTGCTGCTAATTGGCCAACAATATCTGCTTATCCCCCTCCTAATTCACTGCTGCCGGATGGCTCTGCAATATTTGCACTGTGAATGTTGGTTGAAACCTTCGCAAAAAAAAAAACTTTTTTTTTTTTTGTTTTGTTCTTTCTGCAGAACACGAACAGGAACACATCACCTGTTTTTTGCTGCCTGTCTAAATTTATGGATGTTTGGCAACCCAGCTCTCATTTCCATGCCCTATGTAGAGCGTTCTCACAGTACTGAATAGCACATGTAATAATTAGGAGCATGCATTTTCTTACCTAAGAGGTGAAACTTTCTATATATTAAAGCACCACTCCAATTTTTTTTTTTATGTTCAATATGTTTTTATTACAGGTCAACTATTACAAAATTATATATATAAAAAAAAAATAGCAATGGAAACCTCAAACTATAATCAAATCATCACGCAAGATCAGCATTAAATAAAGAAACAATTGTCTAAAGAGATCAAGAAGACAATGGTAATATTTCTGGCATTTAGGGTCCCATACTGGCAAAATTTTTGGGCCCCCCTGAGACTGTTTAACCGTGCAGAAATAGTCTGAAGATTAGAGATGAGCAAACTTCTTCAAAAAAGAAGGTTGAGTGAGAAGTGATGTATACAGATATAGTATAGGGAGCGAGGGTGAGGGGGAATGTATACATACATACGGTAGTATAGGGAGAGAGGGTGAGGGGTGATGTATACAGACATAGTATAGGGAGTGAGGGTGAGGGGTGATGTATACAGACATAGTATGTTGAGCGATTGGGGGAATGTATACAGACATAGTATGTTGAGCGATTGGGGGAATGTATACAGACATGGTATGGGGAGCAAACTAAAGAAATTTTGGGGACACAGAATAAAATGTGACATAGTATATGTGAGGAGCAAGTTGGCAGGATGGGGCGTGAGGGGGAAAAGTATATGGACACAGGAGGTAGTGAGGAGACAGTAAGGGATGAGAAAAATGTGATGGGGCACAGAATAGAGACTGGGTCGTGGACGGGGGGGGGGGCGGTATGGAGAGGGGACAGAATGGGAGGACAGTGTGAGGCCATAGCGAGGAGGGGTATGTGATGAGAGCGCATAGTATAAAGACTGGGAAGTATAGGGGGACACAGTGTAAAGGACAGTGTGAAGAGTGGGCTCTGTATGGAAAGGAGAGGGCAGTGTGGAGGGCATGTACCATAAGAGGGACAAAGTGTGGGTTATATTTTGTGCAGAGCACACAGTGAGGGGCCATCATGTATTCTGGGGCACAGTGTAGGGCAGATTTTTAAATAGAAGTATTATCATTCTGCTATTTTTGGGGGCATCATGTCGGGATGTGCTGCAGAAGAACGGAGAAGATGGAAATCTGCAGAGATGAGATGTGAATGTGAAAAGTCATCATGGCATCAGGACAAGGTGAAGAATAGAAAGAAACGACTCAGAGGCAACATAATCTATAAGGTACCTGAATGTAATTGTTTATTTGTGATACTGAGTATGTCTTATCATTAGGCCTTGGTCCCACTTGCGCATTGCTTCTGATGTGAGCGCAATGGGACCCCCACTGATCAGCTGTTTATGGTGCAGGTGGCCGGAAATGCTTATTTCTGGATCTGCTCCATCTTCTGATTGGCTGGGGTCCACAGACACTATCAGACATTGGTGACCTATTCTAAGGAAATGCCATCAATGATAAAGTAGTGGACAATTTCTTTAATAAAGTCTTGTGCCGTCTGACAAGTTAAGGGTTACTATGTTTTTATTTATGTTAGGAGAATTAAAGGGCTTGTCCAAGTGTTTGATGAGTCTGCAGTCACTCTATGTGACTTCTGAATTCTCACAGTGTTAACACTGCACACTATCAGGATTCATTGGTGCCGGCGGTCAGAGTGGAAGAATATGAAGCTGCAAGTATGCAGTTTACATAGATGTGGTCATGTGCTGAACAGACATGCATGGCCTCACTAAATTAAAATGAATTGACTGAGGACAGACACATCAAAGCAGAATGTGGCCAGAAGTATAGAAATCTCATATTTGTGCTCGCATGATTGTCCACTCTCGTCACTAGCACTGGAGAATCCTAAAAGTGTGCAGAGCATGCTTTGTAAGAATTCAGAAGCCTGAAGTCACGAATAGAGTGACTGCAGACTTTCATCTCGAACCTGGACAACCCCTTGAATTATAAAATTAAGCCGTGTAGTATCCTCAGTTCTAACAGCATGTACTCTAATATACTCACGGTCAAAATTCAGCTCTGCTCGCTGGGTCAAGCAGTCACCACATGGTCACGCCACTCATATATGTGATTTTCATACTTGCATGTGACAATTAGCTATTCTTCTTATGTTTCTCATTGAATATAATGAGAATTAAGAGCAGGTCGTCATCACGTGACTAAGTGTTCAAATCACATATGAGTGGTCACATGATGACCACCCAAACTGCTGGGGGGGTGCCAAACTGAATTCTTGCCCTGGGTGCTGGAAAGCCTAGATACACCTCTGCTATAGCCCAGAATAGCCTAGAATGTGCCAGTTATGGCTATCTTTTAGCCAATTCCTTACCCATCTGCTTAAATTTTTCCCCTAGTCCTTCATTCTGGAGCTTCAGTATAAGACTGTTATGTGGTACAGTAGAAAAATGCTTTTGCAAAGTCCAAATAAATCACATTGGCTGTATTACCAATATCCAGATTTGCACTTACCACCTCATAGAACCCCAACATGTTGGTTAGACACGACTTATCATTCATGAATCTGTGCTGGCTATCTCTTATTATATTTTTCTCTCTAATATTGTTTTGTGTCATGTCTTAAAATGCCCTCAAATCTTGCACACCACCGATTGTCAGACTTATCGAACGGTAGTTCCCTGGATCCACCCTCTTACCTTTAAGTATTGGTACCACGTCAGCCATTCTCCAATCCTGAGGTACCAACCCTGTTAAGAGAGTCTTAAGATAAGATACAGCGGTCTGTCAATTACTAATTGATTAGTGCAAAATTTGTTCACCAGTTTCAAATTGCTATTTCAACATTTAAATAGCGCAAAATCTGTTCTTCAGCTCCAAATTGCTACTTCAGCATCTAAACAGTGTAATATCTGTTCTTCAGCTCCGAATTGCTATTTCAGCATTTCAATAGTGCCAAATCTATTGTCTAGTTCCAAATTGCTATTTCAGCATCTAAATAGTGATTAATTTAGTGACAGATGACTGACTGGTGTGGAACTGGGATTCTGAAACAGCTGGTTAAAAGAGGAAAAGAGCACATCAAAAATGAGTGGGAAAGCCCAAGGTCGTTGTGGAAAGGGGAATAGGCTTGATGATGTACATGGGTTTGGTGATAATGTTCCTGTAAGGCCTCTTATTCGTGATCACACACGAAGAACGGGAACTTTCTGCTCACCCATCCCTGGCGTTGCTGTCCGTGGTGCTGATCTTCCGTCTCTGGTCCTGCCGACTCCCCGCTGCTGCTGCTTCTGGCCGCAGTGGAGTGAATATGCAATGAGCATAATGAGTGGCGGTTGGAAGCAAGTGACAGCAGCGGCAGAGACAGCAGGGCTGGAGAAGGTGAGTAAAGTTGTTGTGTGTGTTTTTTTTTTTTTTTTTGTTTTTTTTTTTCTCGCAGACACGTGTTTTCTCTGGTGCGTGTCACACGGAACACATCCGTGTGACCCGTTTGCATTCCGTGTGACACCCGTGATGCCGGAGAAAAACAGATATTTCTACATGTGGCGCACACGTATGCTCCACACGTACACACGGTCCATGGCAGAATACGCACGTGAGTGCAGACCCATTGATTTTAATGGGTCTGCGTGTGTCCGTGTCTCCGGTACGTGAGGAAACGGACCAAACACGTACCGGAGACACTGACTTGTGAAGGAGGCCTTAGCAGTACTGAACATACAGTGGCTCGTCCTATCCGAAGCCCACAGACAACTTCTTTTACGGGATAGGTTACTCCACTCCCTTGCTTTGGCAGGTGCACAGTGGTAAGACTTATAGCTGATGGCCAGAAATAACATGTGCTACAGTGGATTTCAAGTGCTGCATCTAGTGGCCTCTCCTTCTCTTCCTCCACCTCAACATCACACACAGTACAGTCTTCAGAGGTGGCACCCCAATTACCCTTGTTTCCCCCTGCGTCACAACTCTCAACCACTCAGCTGACTGTGGAGAACCACAAATGGGTGACTCTGCAGAGCTTTTACACATTCTATTCTGTGGGTATCAGAGATCTGCTCCAAAGATTCACAGGCTCAAGAGGAGGAAAGAATCTGCACCGATTCCCAAAAGTTTTGTGAGTTAGGGCCAGATGAGTAGGGTCCAAGCAGAATCCATACCCTAGTCACCAGATATTAACCCCTGAGGGTAGAGATGATGATGAGACTCTTACCTGAGGCGCAGGCATACTGTACTGTCAATCCGATGCAAAAAATGCACAAAGTGACTGAATAATATATAGAGATTTTTTTTTATTGTGTGTATATAAAACAAATAAATGAAACCTCCCCCAGGAAGAAGGCTAAAGTGCCGAATCATGCATCGGGATTGGGGTCAGTGGCATTGCAGGACTTTATCGGGTATTATACATTAAGCAAAATTGTATGCACTCAGCACTTTAGACGCTTTCCAAACTTAGTTAAGTTGTCATGCTTATAATCATCTTGGATTAACTTGTATTCTGTCAATTACAAATTCACCCTCTAAAGCACGGGTCTCAAACTCTGCTGAGTATAAGGGCCGCACATAGAAAAGATTTATTTTGGGGGGGGCCGCATTCTTTGCTGGACCCAGTGACCTTTTTAGTGATCGCATATTTTTTCTATACACCTTTTGGATCACGTTTTTTGAACATTTTACACTCGTTTATTATAACAAATGTGCACTTTTTTTATTCATATATTTTTTTTAGTTATAAACAAAGTATTTTTAAATGGGAAAAAATTTCATTCTTTTAATTTTTTTTTTTTTTTTTTTACATTTTATCCACTTTTTGTAAGTACCGTAATATCATTTTTACAATTACCCCATATAGTAATTTTGGCCAACATTTTTTAGTAATATTTCCATCCTGGTCCTCATGTTTTAGTAATGTCCCCATCCTGTGGTAATGTGCCTATCCTGTAGTAATATCCCCTATTATGACAATGTTCACATACAAAACCGAAGATTCTTCTCACCTGTCCGCCGTTCCCGCAGTGTCCTGTTTACTTGCTTCTTACAGACCCCGTGACAATTGCTGTCCAGTACACTGAGCTGCCACCATCATCCCTTTCCTTCTGAGAAACTATTTGCCGCACCGCTCTCCTCACATCTTTACTAATGGCAACCACGCCGGCCAATCAGAATGCACCCACGTTAGCTGCTGGCCTCTGATTGGCCAGCGGCAGCTGCCATTAGTAAAGATGTGTAGAGGCGTGCTTCTCTGCGCGGTGCCGCAAATTATATTCACCTGAAGGAAAGTGCTGACAGCGGCTCTGTGTATGTACCGGGCCGCAATTGTCACGGGGTCTAGGTGTTTGCGGGCCGCAAGAAGCAGCCTCAGGGGCCGCCTGTAGGCCGCATGTTTGATACCTCTGCTGTAGAGACTATACCTACCGTATGTTTTTTGCAGTCGGTATTATAACTTTGGCTGATTTTTACTTTGTCCTTTACAAGGCTGCCATCTAGAGGTTGCATCCTTAATATGCCAATTGAAATATATCACAGTAGTCATACTTTTTATATGCAACAGAGCTGCACTATATTGATCTCCATATGACTATGTGATCACTGGTGTGCATGTTATACTATTGATTACCAGGGTTTTACCTAGGATTTTACCAGGGCTATATGATTTTTTTTTGTCAGTTGTATTATTGATCACTAGGGCTTTTTATAGTTTCTTTTCTACAAACTCATTAATACATGTTTTTTGCTCTTTTGGTTCTGCGTACTCCTGAATGTAATTTTGAATATTTTCTTTCAGTGCTGTAGTCCCATTGCGGTTTGTCCACTCTGTACCTGTCTAGTACTATTACTACTACTATTTTTTACTTATCTTGTTTGTTTATGTTTTATATACACATGAATGGAAAAATTCTATATTTTAGTCAGTCATTTTGCACATTTTTTGTATCGGATTGGTAGTTGTTTTGCACTGACTTTTTTAGCATTTTTGCTTTTTTTTTTCTCATTACAGTACTGGTAATTTTGTGTTCGCTTTATTTCTGATTTGCCTACTATACAGTGCAGTGAGGGCAGGAAGAGGGTGACTCTCAGGGCGAGGAGTGGGACAATAGAAAAGAGTACGATGAGGTTGTAGATCCCACTCTGTGAACCCCGGGGCACGTAGCTGAGTAACTCAGCGCGAGAGATGGAGGAAGACTAGGAGGTTACGTTGCAGCTTCCCGCACAAACACGTAGTGATTCAACCGTGACAAGCACTGCATCCTCAGCCACATCTTTGGCTGTTGTCTGCAATGGTCGCGGGTCTGCAGTTCGCATGGGCAGCAAGGGTTGCCTAGCCTGGGTACTTTTTTGAGACTGCAAAGGATGACCCAACTTGCGTTATCTGTACCCTCAACCTCTCCCTTAATGTTTCACATGTTCCATCAGTGCAGAGACAATCCTCCCCACTTCTGAACAGCTCAGACAGAGCTCACCTCAATCGGGCAATCTTGAAATGAAAATGCACTGGAGAACATAGTCCCACAGATGAACAGTTGTAGACAGCTACGCAGGCAGAGTTTCAGCAATGGCTGTCTCCACTGAACCTGGAGCCAGGGAAAGCTGTTTGCGATAACGGTGTGAACCTGGTGACGGCCCTATGCCAGGAATAACATGACACACGTGCCTTGCATGGATCACAACCTCAACCTTGTTGTAAAGCAATTTCTAGGCAATTATCCCGGCCTGGATGCACGGCTGCAGTGTCCTCACTTCCGCTGTTCACACACCATAGCTAATCGACTTGCATCGCTACAGGGATCGTTCGGCCTACTAGTTAACCGGTTGATAATCGATGTGCTAACATGGAGTTCCACTCCTCATGCGTTGAAGCGACTGTGGCAGCAGTGATGAGCCATAGTGCAGTATGTCATGACACACAGCCTGGGCCAACGCAGTTCGGCAGTGGGGCTAACCACGCTTGAGAAGTGGGCAGAGATGAAGGACCTCTGTACCCTTCTGCAGAGTTTCGAAATTGTTTACTAGGATTGCTAGTGCTTACGATGTTGTCATCAGCATCACTATTCTAGTCATCTACATGCTGGAGCAGACTTTGAATAGTCTGTGGGAGGAGGTGGTGGTGCCAGAGGAGGAAGCAGAGGAAGATGCGTAAGGGAGACCAATATCTGTAAGGTCCAGACTGTCGTCACACAGGTGGGTGGCATGGGAGGGATGAGTACAGCAATCGTGGGGGGCTCATGGTACCATACAAACTGCTAGTGAAGGTGCAGGAGCTGAGGAACAAATGGAGAAGGACAAGGAGGAAGAGGTGATGGGTGCACAACATTCATGAGATGAAGAAGATCTTGATCCCCTCACAGTTGTCCGTGGTTGGTGGGAGGATACATAGGAAGCATGGACTTGGACCTCACGGAAGTGCCCGGCACATGAGTGCTTTCTTGCTGAAACATTCTTGCTGCAATATGATTCCCAGATTCTCAATAGAATTAGAAACCGTGCTTCCTACTGGTATGCCACTGTTAGATCCATGATACAAGAGTAAATTTTGACAGATGCTTCACCTCCTGGAAAGAGACAATCTTAGGAGTGGTTTTCTCCAAGACAGTAATGAGGCACACAGTGTGCATCGCTATTCTAGACTTCCAACCCGGGGAACTTTGAGTCATCATTGCATAAATATTAGGCAAAGCAGCTTAAGTGGTAGAAGCAATTTCTATGAGTTGAGAATTCTCGAGATGAAGAAGATATTGATCCCCTCTCAATTTTCAGTGGTTGGTGGGAGGGGGCCTAAGAAGCAAGCTTGAGTGTTACCCCGCCACCAGCACACCATAGACTTGAACCTTATGGAAGTGCCCGACACACGATCGCCTTCTTGCTGCACTATCTGCAACAACCTTATTGTTATGATTAGAAATAGTAATGCCTACTGGGTTGCCAATCTGTTAGATTCACGGTACAAGAGTAAATTTTGCCAGATGCTCCCCCACCCCACCCCACCCGGAAAGGTGGAAAGGGACGCGTGCATGCAGTAATATCGAAACCAGCTTGTACAGAATCTTGAGAATGGCTTTCACCAAGACAGCAGTAAGGCACGCAGTGTGCATCGCACTTTTAGGCTATGTTCACACTAGAAAAATGATTTTTCTTAAGACATTTCTTGAGTGAAGGATTAGCGCACCTGCGTTAAAAACGCACCAATAACGCAGGTGCGTTTTTGGTGCATTTTTCATGCGTTTTCAGTGCGTTTTCTTTCATGTTGGTCCCTGCATTTTTTAATGCCTTTACAGCAATAAAGCACATTGAAAATAAAAAAAAAAAAAGATAGATAATACAGAGAGAGATATATGATAGCTAGATAGATAGATATAGATATTTAGGGGAATAGATAGAGTATAGAGGGATAGATATAATAAATACAGGGATATAGATAATAATAGATATTTAGGGGTATAGATAGATAATAGATATTTAGGGGTATAGATAGATAAGATGGATAGATAGAGGGATAGATGGAGGGATAGATGGATAGAGAGATAGAGAGATAATATAGATAGAGGGATAGATAGATAATATAGATAGTATAGATAGAGGGATAGATAGTATAGATAGTATAGATAGAGGGATAGATAGAGGGACAGAGATGGATAGAGGGATGGATGGATAGAGGGATAGAGAGAGAGATAATATAGAGGGATAGATAGATAATATAGATAGATAGTATAGAGGGATAGATAGAGGGATAGATAGATAATATAGAGGGATAGAGAGATAGATAATATAGATAGAGGGATAGATAGAGGGACAGGAGCATGCGAGGTTCTGAAGCAAAGTGTGCAAGGTTTGAAAATAAGTGTGGCATAGTTTCAACACAATTACATAGTGGTGATAACTGTAATTGTTTAATTTCATTAGGGAATTGTTTGTCTGTCTGTGATACTGTTAAAAAAGAAAAAAGAAAAAAAAAAGTTTGTCTTGGGATTTAATCAGTAGCATTAGTCACACCTGTTTCTAGAAGCTTCTGGCAGCTTCTGGAAGTCCTTATAGAACTATATAAACCAGCCAGAGCAAGCGAGGTGCTGAGCGTGCGAGGTTCTGAAGCAAAGTGTGCAAGGTTTGAAAATAAGTGTGGCATAGTTTCAACACAGCCACCAAAAAAGGAATATGCAGGCCATATTATATATCAATCATCTTTATTAACAACATAAATTATAAAAATTATAAAAACACATAACAATTTAATGGTACAGCCCAGGAGGGACGGATGGAATAATGTGGACACCGGGCACTTGTTATACTGTCATCAATGGAATCCATAAAACTGGATGGTATGAAATGTTGTTCTATTTATACATTCATAAGTAACTGCAACCTTTACCAGTAGTAAATATCAATTGGTATATAGCATTATCAAAGGTATGGTTTGCAGTGCAATAAAGAATGAATACAACATAACATTACCAAGGAGTCCAAAACGTAAGATTGCCACGGCCTCCAACAGCCACACTGACGCGCGTTTCGCACCTGAAAGTGCTTCGTCCAGGAGGACTCCTACCAGGTGTGTATCTTGTCAGATGTATGCATGCCTTGAGCAGCCGTTCGAGGGTGAATATGTCTGCACTCGATGCAAGCATGTTGCGTATTTGGAAGCCAAGGTAACTGATCTAAATAAGCAGCTTGCAACACTCAGGGGCATTGCAAACCTGGAGAGGAGTTTAGAGCTCACTGAGCTTTCTCTGGCTGGGGCCAGTGATATGGAGGAGGGTGGTGGTGGAGAAGATCAGGACCCAGAGGTAGGTAGTTGGGTAACAGTTAGAAGAAGAGGTAGGGGGAAAAGTGTCAGGGAGCCTAGTCCTGACCTGGCGCAACCTAGTAAATATGCCTGTTTGGCTGATATTAGGAATGAAGGGCCAGGACTAGGGTCACTACAGCAGGACGATACTCCTAGCAACCAGGAAAACAATTGCTGTAGGAAGGAGGGAAATAGGAGTGCAGCAAAGCCCAGACAGATGTTGGTGGTAGGGGACTCTATAATTAGGCGGACAGACAGGGTCATCTGTCACCGAGACCGTGAATGCCGAACAGTGTGTTGTCTGCCGGGTGCTCGGGTTCGGCATATTGCGGATCGGATAGACAGATTGCTGGGTGGGGCTTGTGAAAACCCAGCGGTCATGGTGCACATTGGTACTAATGACAAAGTTAGAGGCAGGTGGAAGGTCCTTAAAAATGATTACAGGGAACTAGGAGAGAAGCTGAAGTCCAGGACCTCCAAGGTGGTGTTTTCAGAAATACTACCGGTGCCACGAGCGTCACTAGAAAGACAGCGGGAGCTTAGGGAGATAAATACGTGGCTTAGAAATTGGTGCAGGAAGGAAGGGTTTGGGTTCATGGAGAACTGGGCTGACTTCTCAGTCGGCTACAGGCTCTACGGTAGGGACGGGCTGCACCTCAATGGGGAAGGTGCAGCTGTGCTGGGGGAGAAAATGGTCAGATGGATGGAGGAGCTTTTAAACTAGGATCTGGGGGGAGGGAGGGAAGTGGAGCAAAAAAGGGGATAGAGCAGATAGAGACAGTGAGGTGGTAGGGGTCAATGAAGGATTAGGGGGGGATGGGACATGCAAGGAACGTAGGGAGGCTAGGAGTAATAAAGGTGTTAATAGGATTAAATGTCTACTGGCAAATGCAAGAAGTCTTGCAAACAAAATGAATGAATTGGAGACTCTTATGTCAACCATGGATTATGATGTGGTGGGCATTACGGAAACCTGGCTGGATGAAAGCCATGACTGGGTGACAAACATACAGGGTTATAGTACATTTAGGAGGGACAGGAAAGACAAAAAAGGTGGTGGGGTGTGTATATTTATCAAATCTAACCTAAAACCTGTGTTGTATGATGACATTGAGGGGAACAGCAACAATGTAGAGTCAGTATGGGTAAATGTACATGGGGAGGGGAATAATGGAAAAATGCTAATTGGAGTTTGCTATAAGCCTCCTAACATACCTGAACAAATAGAGGGTGAAATGCTGGAATAAATTGAAAAGGCAGCTAATAATAATAATCGGGTTCTTATTATGGGGGATTTCAACTATCCAGACATACAGTGGGACATAGAATCTTCTGGTTGTGCTAAAAGCTGTAAATTCTTATCTACCATTCAAGACCATTTCCTCTCTCAGATGGTAGATGAACCGATGAGGGGAGATAATTTGCTAGATTTGGTCCTGTCAAATAGACCGGATACAATTTCAGATCTACAGGTCCGGGAGCACTTGGGCACCAGCGATCATAATATGGTAAGCTTCAACGTAATATTCAATAGAACATTTCAAAGGGGAAATTCTAAAACCTGGAATTTTAGGAAAGCTGATTTCAACAAATTAAGGGAAGAGCTTAAATGTGTAGATTGGGACAAAGTCATGGTAACTGGGGATACTGAACATAAATGGGGAAAGTTTAAGGATATACTGCTAGAATCCTGTAATAAACTTATACCCTCTGGTAATAAAACGTCCCGGAATAAAAAGAAACCACTATGGATAAATAAGACTGTACAAAGTATAATAAAACAAAAACAAAGGGCGTTTAAAATCTTGAAGGCTGAGAATACAGAAATAGCATTGCAGGAGTATAAAGATATCAATAGGCAATGCAAAAAAGAAATCAAACAAGCAAAACTAGCTACTGAAACAAAAATCGCCAATGACATAAAAATAAATCCCAAAATCTTTTATAAATACATTAATGCCAAAAGGAAAACAAAGGATAGTATTGGCCCCTTAAAATATAATAACAAGTTAGTTATAGAGGACAAACAAAAGACTGAGATATTAAATAGGCATTTCTCATCTGTGTTCACCAAGGAACTGACTGTACCAGGCATTATTCAACAAGTGAAAAATCAAAGTTCACAACCCGATATAATTAATTTAACACAAGAAGAAGTACGCCTACGTCTGAGAAAATTAAACATTGACAAATCCCCGGGGCCAGATGGCATTCATCCACGAATATTGAGGGAATTGAGCCCCGTAATTGACAGACCGCTGTATCTCATCTTTTTAGACTCGCTTGTAACAGGGTTCGTGCCTCAGGATTGGAGGATTGCTGATGTGGTACCGATATTTAAGAAAGGTAAGAGGGTAGATCCAGGCAACTACCATCCAGTAAGCCTGACATCAGTAGTATGCAAAGTTTTTGAGGGCATTTTAAGGGATGACATGCAAAAATATGTTGCAGAAAATAATATAATAACTGACAGACAGCATGGATTCATGAAAGATAAGTCGTGTCTAACCAACCTGTTGGGGTTCTATGAGGGGGTAAGTGCAAACCTGGATATTGGTAATGCAGCTGATGTGATTTATTTGGACTTTGCAAAGGCATTTGATACTGTACCACATAATAGCCTTATACTAAAGCTCCAGAAGCAAGGACTAGGGGACACAATATGCAACTGGGTAAGGAATTGGCTAAAAGATAGAAAACAAAGAGTAGTCATAAATGGAACATTCTCTAAATGGGCCATAGTCAGCAGTGGGGTGCCGCAGGGATCTGTGCTTGGACCGATTCTTTTTAATCTCTTTATTAATGACCTTGTGGATGGGATTGATAGTAAAGTGTCAGTCTTTGCTGATAACACCAAACTATGTAGGATATTAAAACTGAACTTGATAGTATAACATTACAAAAAGATCTGGATAAGATGTCAGAATGGGCAGATACTTGGCAAATGAGATTTAATGTTGATAAATGTAAAGTAATGCACCTAGGACGGAGTAATCCTATAGCTGCGTATACATTAAATGGAAGTAAACTCGGGACTACAGAGCAGGAGAAGGACTTGGGTATTCTCATTACAAATAAGCTGAGCAGCAGCACTCAATGTCAAGCAGCAGCTGCAAAAGCAAACAAGATTCTAGGGTGTATAAAAAGAGAGATTAGATCCCGTGATCCCAATGTATTGTTACCCCTCTATAAATCACTTGTAAGGCCACATCTGGAATATGGGATCCAGTTTTGGGCTCCACATTTTAAAATGGCCATTCAGAAGTTAGAGTCAGTTCAAAGGCAGGCAACTAGACTACTACAAGGAATGGAAGTCATCCCATATGATGACAGGTTGAAAAAGTTAGATATGTTTAGCTTAGAAAAAAGACGTCTCAGAGGAGATCTCATTTATATGTATAAATACATGTGTAGTCAATATAAAGGACTGGCACATGACTTATTTCTTCCGAAGACAATACTAAGGACCAGGAGGCACTCACTGCGAGTGGAAGAAAAGCGATTCCGACAGCTAAATAGGAAAGGGTTCTTTACAGTTAGAGCAGTCAGACTGTGGAATGCCGACCACAAGAGGTAGTAATGGCTGATACTATAACAGCTTTTATATCAGGGCTGGATGATTTCCTCAGTACACACAACATTGTTGGTTATAAATGACTTAGTCACCAAATGTAGAACTGGTGGAGGAAGGTTGAACTAGATGGACCTAGGTCTTTTTTCAACCTTAGTAACTATGTAACTATGTAACTATGATAGAGAGATAGATAGATAGATAGATAGAGGGATAGATAGAGGGATGGATAGATAGATATAGATAGATAATAGAGGGATAGATATTCCAGCTTTATTTATGATGTTTCCCCCCACACACTGCACTTCTCGCGGCCGGTAATGTGTTCACATCAGCGGCCGTGAGAAATGTCCTGTAGTTACCTGCAGCCTCGCTCAGGAGCCGCATTCAGCAGTCGCTCACTGACCCGTGGAGAACTGTCACACGCGGCTGGAGCAGGGCTGGAAGCGCCGGGGGACATCGCTGTGGATTACGTCGGAGCTGTGTCTGGGAGGGGTTAATACACTGGAGAAAGAGGGGCTTTTTGTCTTTTATTCAAAATAAAGGATTTTTCGGTGTGTGTGTTTCTTTACTTTCACTTTCAGATTAGTGACGGCGTGTCATAGACGCTGCCATCACTAATCTTGGACTTAGCGGCAGCTATTAGTTGCCGTTAACTCCATATTACCTGGATTGCCCCAGCATCACGGCATCTGGAGGAGCCGGTAACACGCCGGGACTGCCGCATAATGGATGCGACAGTCCCGGGGCAGCTGCGGCTGATATTCTCGGCTGCGGGAGGGGGCATTAACCCTGTCCCTCGCTCTCCCCAGCCTGAGAATACCGGGCAGCCGCTGTGTGTTTACCCGGCTGGAAGGTAAAAATACAGCAGAACACACGTTTGTTTTTGTTTTTTTTTCTCTTCTCCTTCCTCTTCCTGTCCTAGTGACATCACTTCCCTGCAAAACGTAGTGCAGGGAGGTACACTATGTCCCGAAAACGCAAAATAACGTGGGAATAACGCAGGTATAACGCAGGAATAACGCACATCACTTGCTACCTGCGTTATTCCTGCGCTATTTCATGATTACATTACAGTCAATGGAGTGAAATAACGCAGTTAGCTGCAGAAAAGAAGTGACATGCTCATTCTTTTTCTTAAGAAAATCTACTGAAAGATTTTTCTTAAGAAAAAAAACGCAGTGTGTGCACAGCAAATTTTTTTCCCCATAGGTTTTGCTGGGGAATATCTGCAGAAAGGTTACAAGAATTTCTCAAGAAATTTCTGCAGCAAAAACGGACCAAAAACGCAGGTAAAAAACGCAGTGTGTGAACATAGCCTAAGACTACCAACCACATCATCGTAGAAACATTAGCAGCTGCAGCAGTTTAAGTGGCAGAAGCAATTTCTGTGAGTTGTGGCACACTTTTTTTTTTTTTTTTTTGACCATCCCATGCACCAGTAGAACAGAGTACAAGTCTGGCACATAGAGATTATACAGAAGTATCTAGAGCTCAATATCGATGCGATCGGGGGGGATTGGACCATTTTGCTTTTTGTTCTTCAAAAATGGAAAAGTTCCCTGAGCTTGCCAGTCATGCTTTGGAGGTTTTGTCATTCCCGGCAGCCAGCGATCTCTCAGAACGTGTCTTCAACGCTGCTGGTGGTGTGCTGATGGATAAGCGCATCTGACTGTCCCCTAAAAGTGTAGACCACTTAACTTTCATCAACGTTAAAAAGTCATGGATCTCCAATGACTTTTCCATCCTAATCGCAGACTGTGAAGACTAGGAGATGGTATAGTTTTCAGTGTTCTGCATTGATCTTGCATTATTGCAGTCTGTGACACCTTTGTCTTGGCATCTGTAGCTGCCATTGCTGCTGCTGTTTCTAACAAGTGAACAAGTGCCTTGCTGGTGCAATAATCAAATGGTGCATCCACAGCTGATATTTTTACAATTTGGCTTCTTTTTATGTATGAAGCCCCTAAGACTCTGTGCGCACTAGGCAGTTTTGCCCGCGGATTTACCCGTGGATTTGCTGCGGAAATTTCTTGAGAAATGGCTGCAATCTTTGTGCAGACATTTTCCCAGCAAATCCTATGAGAAAAAAAAATAGCTGTGCGCACACTGCGGATTTTTCTCAAGAAATTTCCTTGAGAAAATTTTCTAGAGAAACTTTCTTGAGAAAATGAGCATGTCCATTATTTTCCGCAGGTACCTGCGGTATACCCCCGGAATTTCACTCCATTCACTATAATGTAATCGCGAAATTCTGGGGGTATACCGCAGGTAGCAAATGATGTGCGGTATAGCCGCGATTTACCTGCGGTAATGCTCATCACTGCCTGCGGTTTTGCAGGAAGCGATGTCATTATGCCAGGAAGAGGAAGCGGAGCAGAGTAAACACAGACGTCACACTGCCTGGACGCCGCACAAAAGCACTTCCGTGCGACCTCCAGGTGCCCGTGCAGTCTGTGTCCCGCTCCGGCCCCGCCGCTGCCTGCCCTGCAGGGTGTCAGTGTCTGCCCGCAGTGTCAGCAGCTTGTCACGCTGCAGCGCAGGCAGACACTGACAATGCACTGCAGAGTGTCAGTGTCTGCCCGCAGTGTCAGCAGCCTGTCACGCGGCAGCGCAGGCAGACACTGACACCCTGCAGTGCTGGGAGCCACGGGGATGACTATCGCTGCTGTCAGGAGGTGAGATCATTACCTGCTGTGACGATCTCCTGACGTCACCGCTGTCTATGCCCGTCTCGCGAGCGGCCCGAGACTGTCACTAGCAGTGACGTCAAAGCTCTCGCGATACTTCTGACATCGCGGCGGGCATAGAAGTCAGTGACAGCGCTGACGTCAGCTGTACAGGAGATGATCACAGCAGGTAATGATCTCATCTATGCTCCTGATGGCAGCGCTCGGCATCCCCTGCAGTGACCTGGGCTATTGATGTTAGCGCAGGTCACTGCATTGCTCTCCCAGCCAATGGGGAACATTCTGTTCTTCATTGACTGGGACAGCGACTATGGTATGGATCGCCGTGCACCCCCCCCTTATTGGATTACGCCGGACGTGGAATTGATTGTTCTTTTCAATAAATTGGTTAAAGAGGGAATGTATTGGGGAGTGTTTTTTCAAATAAAACATTTTTTGTTGTCTATTTTTTATTTCTTACTGACTGGGTTGGTGATGTCGGGTATCTGATAGACGCCTGACCTCAGCAACCCCAGGGCTTGATGCCAGGTGACATTACACATCTGGCATCAACCCCATATATTACCTCGTTTGCCAACGCACCAGGGCAACGGGATGAGTTGGGGTGAAGCGCCAGGATTGGCACGTCTAATGGATGCGCCACTTCTGGGGCGGCTGCGGCCTGCTATTTTTAGGTTGGGGAGTGTCCAATAACAGTGGACCTCCCTAGTCTGAGAATACCAGACAACAGCTGTCCGCTTTACCTTGGCTGGTGATCCAATTTGGGGGGGGACCCCACGTTTTTTGTTTTAAATTATTTATTTAATGTAAAATAACAGCGTGGGGTGCCCTCTATTTTGGATTACCAGCCAAGGTGAAGCTGTCAGCTGTGGTTTGCAGGCTGCAGCCGTCTGCTTTACCCTAGCTGGCTACAAAAGATGGGGGGACCTCACGTCGGTTTTTTTTTTAATTATTTATTTTATGGCTAAATACAAGGCTAAGCACCCTTTAGTGCCACATGAAAGTCACTAAAGGGTGCCAGCTTAGAAAATGCAGGGAGGTGGGATATTATATAGGTCTTTCTCATCTATCTATCTATCTATGGCCCGTTTCACACGTTAGTGAAAAACACTGACGTTTTTCACTGGCGTGTAAAACATGCACATGTCCCTCCGTGTGCCGTGAATTACGGCACACGTGGGTTGTCTAAGTGCAATCCGGGCTCAGTTCTCCGTGGCCCGTGATAGCACTTAGAAATCAACTCACCTGTGCGCGCTCCCGCTGTCCTTGGTGCTGATCGCTCCCGCGGTGCAGCATTCGGCCAGCGCTGACCCCCGCAGCAGCTGCTTCCGGGTCGGCTGTGTCGTGCATCATGAATATGCGCGACAGTAATGAGCCGGCTCAGAAGCAGCAAGCTGCACGGGCTGCAGAGAGCGCCGCTGAAGCCGGGTGAGTAAAAATGTTTTTTATTTTAAAAGCACATTTTTTTTCTGGCACGTGTTTCACGGACCACACCACTGCGTGGTCCGTGGGACATCACTGATGCCAGAAAAAAATGGACATGTCTCCGTGCGGCAATCATGCACACGCGGGTACGCCGCACGGAGACACGTGCAGTGAAAAATCACTGACGTGTGAGCAGACCCATTCATTATAATGGGTCTGCGTATGTCAGTGATTCTGGTACGTTTTAAAAAAAAAAAGCACAAGCGTACCAGAATCACTGACGTGTGAAACAGGCCTATCTATCTATTCATCTATCCATCTTTCACTCTATCCATTATCTGTCTATCGATTATATTATTTATTGCAAAACCGCAGGGACCAACCTGCGGTAAATCCGCGGCAAATCCGCATGCGTTTTTCCTGCGGATTTTTCCGCAGGTGCGAAAATCTTCAACTCCCAGAAGTTTCTCAAGAAATTTTCTTGAGAAAAATCACTTTTCTAGTGCGCACAGAGCCTAATATTCCTCCTATTCCTCTTCCTTTTTGCTTCCTCTTGAGTCATGACAAGTCATTTTTTTGGATATGTGGAGACTAGGGCTGTAGCGTTGGTAAGCCAAACCTTCGACTCCGACTCCTCAATTTCCCTTGCACCAACTCCGACTCCACGACTCCGACTCCCACATATATTGCTTATAGTTAAGTGAACATTTTTGTAATTAAATGTGAACATCAGACATTTAATCATTTTTATAATACAATAGTCAAGATATTTAGATGAACATAACATATATTTATGTTCTGTTATGTTCATCCAAATATCTTGACTATTGTATCATAAAAAATATTAAATGACTGATGTTCACATTGTATTACAATAAATTTTTCACTTAAATATAAGCCATATACTAAATGTTATTATTTAGTATGTTTTTGTTGAAAACTGTTTTTTGCCACTTACATAGTGTATTACATAGTGTATTACATAGTGTTTTATATATAACACTATGTAAGTGGCAAAAAAACAGTTTTCAACAAAAACATACTAAATAACATTTGTGCAGTCTATGAATTAGTTCTAAGAAATAGAATTGCTTACATCAGATCCTCCTTTGCAGATGACCTCAAATCTGACCTAATAATTTTAAGGCTAGAGAACAACCTCTCTAAACTAACTTGGGTTGGAGGCAAAGCCGTAACCAGATGGGCAACATCTCTAACAATTTCCGGGTATAAAGGAATTGCCTCATGCACAGTCAGTTTTTATGAATGGTTGAATTTTTCTATTTCTTTGAGAGACTGACCAAATTTTAGTAAAAATTTTTACTATCTGCTTGCTATAGGAGACGGAGTTAAATCCTTTTCCTTGCGGCAACGCTTTGCCTGCTCCATGTCAACCAACTACTTGTCAAAGTTAAACTCCTCATCTGATGAGGATGAAGATATGGCAGCAGTAGCACTGTCAGGACCCAAGTCCTCTTCCGCCTGGCAGTCCTGTAGCCGCTGATCCTAACTGCTACCTCACTCAAAGCTTCTTTTCCTTTAGTAAGCTGTTGATCATCAAGCAGTATACGATGACTTGGGTCCACATAAACAGCTGCCAGAAGAATTTTATTTTCCAATAGCTGTGTCTCTCTCCGTTTCATTGAAGCAGAAATGCCATCTGGGCTAAAACCTACTCTTTGGGACAGGTAAAATAGCAAGTTCTTCCATTCCCTTATGAAAATGCCAGGAGTTAAATCCTCAGCTTGTAATTTTTTTAGTCACGGTAAATGGGTGATTTAAGCAATTCCTTCAATTCAGCCACCTATGTCCATTGACCTTCATTTAAGGTTACTTGAAGGTTCAAAATATCTATAAGAAACTATTTTAGTTCAAGCAATCGCTCAGTCATTAAATAAGTGCTGCCTCACCGAGTGGCTTGATCAACAATTGCCCCTTTCCTAGCTAGTCTCTTCAAGATGGAATCAATTTTAGGGGTTCTAGCGGCAATAACCAATTTCCTCAATTTTCCAATCAGATTTCCAGCATGTCCGGCCAGTTTCACACATCCGTATTTTTGCGGTTTGGCGGATGCGATGCACACCAGTACAGTACGATACAGTACAGTGGCAGCGCCGTAACTTCCGGGTCATATGACCGCATGTGACCGGCGTTTGCCGCGCTGCCACTGTACTGTATACACTGTACTGGAGTGCACCAAACCGGATGTGTGAAATCTGAGTTCCTCTTGCAGACTATATCTTATTGCTAGCTGCAGTGTGTGCACAACACAGTGCATGTGTGATGACTATGAAAGTGTTTTGAAGCAGCTTCAACAAGATCTAATCCTAAAGTATCATTTTGCTGTTCTTCTGTTGTAATATCGGTTTGTTCCTCAGTTACATGAACAGCACTGTGGCCTTCCATCTAAAAAACATTGAATCCTAAATTTTCTTCTAGCTGTTGATCATTACTCTTTCATCAGTTTAATTGTACTTATGTTTGAAGCATTGTCCGTTACAATAGCAAGAACCTGTTCTTTTTTGAGTTTGTAATCTTGCAGAACTTTTTCCACTAAGGCCTGGAGAAACAGGCCGGTGTGATGAGCTTTATTATCTTTTACTGCCAGTGTCTTGCTAACAATTTCTTTCTTGTCACAAAAATATCGAACATTGATGGCAAAATAGTTCAGTGAAATGCAGTGACTCTGGCATCCAGCAAAGGCAATGGGGTTTCAAGACAGGACATTCAGACACATCGTTTTGTGAGGATCCTCACAAAGAATGAGCAGTCAGTTTGTGGTGGTTTTCTAATCTGCTTTTGCTATTGAAAGCATTATCTATGAGCTCAGAAACCTTTCAGGTGATTTGGTTTTTTAAAAAGCTGATCTGCTTTTGCAGCTGACAAACGTATCCTCAAAAAACGCAGCAAAAACGCTGTGTGTGAATGCAGCCTTAGATCAGGAATAGATCAGACATTTATAGGACATTTCATAACTTTCCCAAATTTCTATGAAAAAATATTCAGCACATTCTGCATTGCACTACTGTCCCCAATTTATTATATATTTTATACCGACTCCGACTCCATCAAAATGAGCTCCGACTCCACGACTCCGACTCCACAGCCCTGGTGGAGACTCCAAGTTGTGTCTTGTCTATAGTGGCTGAAGTCTCAGCAGAACAGGCCTACTCCTGTCACTCATCCACCTCTTCATTTTAAAGCTGTAAGTTCTGGGCCAGACGCCAGACCCTGTCTGGGGCATGGCCAATGCCTCACTGCTGTGCAAAGACACTATTGGGTACTGTGGAGCAAATTGATGAAACTATCCTGGTGTCTGCCCCTAATTTAGGGAAATGGGGATGGGGACTCCTAGTGGGGTATCCTTGTTGTGTGATACCTATAGCAGTAGGGCTCCCAGACTGGCAGGCATGCAGCACCTTTCTCTCATCTACCTTTCTTACTATCCTTAAAAGGGAATCTGTCACCCCTTTGGCCTTTTTAAAATGTTACTATGGGCATACAGGTTATAGGATGCTAAAAGTAGTCTTATCTGTATACCTCATAGCAGAAGTTTTGTTGCAGAAATATCATCTTATATCGTGTTATGCTAATGAGGTCTTCCAGCTTACTGGCCATCACTGCTACGTCTGGTTTAGCAATCCCCGACACGCTGTGAAAAGATGTCCTCCTGACTTCATTCCTTCTTGTATCTCTGCATTGGCAATCACTACCATACATGCAGGTGTGTGTGTGTGTATGTATGTATGTACAGTATGTATATATAATATGTGTGTGGTTATGTCGTGAGCCCTCGCGATACTTGGCGTGAGAACGTCCATGGCAATGAGTTGAACTCAGGATGTCCTTTCCCGTGGCCACTCCCCCACTATTGTGTGACCCTGTGCTGTGACGTGGGGTGACTTCATGAAATCATCGCAGTTGACTGTCGTCATTCTCACACAGCACAGTGTGTGATCTGCAGTGGCTGCTCTCCCAGCCAATGGTGAACATACTGTTCTTCATTAACTGGGTCAGTGAGTCTTGGAACGTCATGGGACCTCCTTTTATTGTATTATGTCGGTCCTTGATTATGGAATTTGCAGTGAAAAGAAAAGGTGACTTGAGCATGTATTTTGTCTTTATTTACTTAGTAAATATTTTTCTCGTTTTATGTCTTTTCAGGTTCGGTTTTGTGGAACGTCATGGTATCTCGCTATGGATTTCGGCAGACCTTTTTTGTTTAATTTTTTTTTTTTTTTTAAATAAGTGAATGTTGGCTTTTTTTTTTGTTCAAATACATTTTTTTTTTTTCTGCTTTCAACTACTGGATTAATGGGGGTGTCTGTTAGCTGCCAGTTGTGAATTGCTAACGCGCATCAAGCCCTGGTATTAGTAATGGAGAGGCATCAACTCCATATATTACCTTGTTTGACATCACACCAGGGCAATGTAAAGAGCCGAGTACAGCACAAGAATTGGCGCATCTAATAGATATGCCACTTCTGGGGTGGCTAAGGCTGATATTTTTAGGTTGGGAAGGGCCAAATAACCATGGCCTTTCCCACCCTAATAATATCAGCCTCCAGTTCTCTGCTATCCCTTGGCTGTTTTTTTAAAAGAATGGGGGGACTCCATGTTTTTTTATACTATTTATTCAAATAATCAGCATGGGATCACCTCTATTGTTCTAAACCAGCCAAGGGACAGCTGATTGGTGGGGTTTGCAGCCTGCTGCGGTGTCTGTGCTGGATATGAAAATAGGAAGGGGCCCCCCCACATAATTTTTTTTCTTAAATTATTTATTTTGCTGTACAAGCTTGTTCTCGGTCTCTGGTGCCCCAGTGCTGTGGCTATAGGAGTAGTGGTATTTTGGGTTGATGTCAGCTATGTAATGTCAGCGCATCAATAAAGGAGAGCCACCCCCATTACCAAGCCAGTACGAACAAGAAAACTACACAGTTAATAATTTTATTTTTTTTTTTAAATTTATATATCTCAGTGAAACCTTGGATTAAGAGTAACTTGGTTTGAGAGCGTTTTGCAAGACAAGCAAAGCTTTTTTACAAATTTGTAATTTGGTTTAAGAGCAATGCTTTGCAATAAGAGCAAATACTCACCGTGTACACTTCCGGTTCTGTCCTTTCACCACGCTCTAACCTGCTCTGGAGTTAACTTTCTGTACATATGTACTGAATACCATTGTACTGTACAGTACAGTATATATAATATATACTGTACTGTACAGTACAATGGTATTCAGTACATATGTACAGAAAGTTGACTCCAGAGCAGGTTAGAGCGTGGTGAAAGGACAGAACCGGAAGTGTGCATGGTGAGTAGCATTTCTATCAATTTGCATTTGTGGATACAGTATTGTACTTTGTCTGCTAACCAGTACAGCACATTGCTTGTACTGTAATCTGCACGTGCGGTATTCCTACCCCACAATTAGCTTGCTTCTGCCCTTATTTTGGGGAGCACATTTGGGGTGTGTGGGGTTTTTTTTTTTGTGCATTGTACTAGAATAAAGGTTGTCATATTTATACACTTTTCCTCTCTATACTGTACCTCTCGCACACCAACAATTCTATGATAAGCTAACGTGCAGTTTCATTTGTTTTGTTTTTTACTGTACTGCACAGTATTTTGTATTGGTGTACTGTAATTTATATGAATACAGTATATTGTATTACTGTAATAAATTTATATAAATCCAGTAAATATTTTTGTGTTGTGAAATGAACTGTCTGTTTCAATTATTTCCAATGGGAAAATGTGCTTTGATAGAAGAGTAACTTGGTTTAAGAGCACACTCCCGAAACGAATTATGATCGCAATCCAAGGTTCCACTCTGTGTGTGTGTGTGTGTGTGTGTGTGTGTGTGTATGTGTATGTATGTATGTAATATATATATATATATATATATATATATATATATATATATATATATATATATATATATATATATATCATAT